>NW_008671819.1:0-4416 GCF_000695815.1 Acanthisitta chloris | reverse complement strand
TGCTGTGGTCAGAGAGTTGCTCACCACAAGCATAGCTTCCTGGGGTACTGGAATCCTGCTGCATGGGCATGTGTGGACTCTGACCATAGAACCTTAAGACATTTAGTCCCTGAAGCATATGGAGTTGAGTCCCTGGTGTTCAATCAATTCCCTTAGTATTTAAAGCCTGTTACTGTGGAGTAAAGAACTATTCCTTCTTCAAACCCGTCACTGTGGATCCCAGGGTAAGTGACTGATTACGCGAATGCTTCAAAATGTGGCCAGCATGTCAAGAATGAGTATATTTAATGAAAATATGTTGCTTTTCATTCTGCTTGCTGAAAGCAGAGGTGCTAGTACTGCCTTGAGCACAGAAACTGAGTTAATGTACTGCTGTCAGTGACAAAGTGCTGTTCTTGCTGCCATTGACCCCACGACAGGTGATGAACCCAGGCTCTGCTGCCTGTGCTTTTGGCTGTTCCAAGAAGATGTTGAAAAGGGACCTGCCTGAACAAAGAAATAAAGATCTGAGGTTCATTTCACCTTCTTGTGTCAGATGGGTAATAGGGAATTTAGGGAGGACTGAAGTCATTACACTCTGATGTATCCCAGTGTGGAACACAGAGACATCCCAATGTAGATGAAATATCAGTCTATGCAACTGAAGTACATAAACACCTAAATTGGGATCCTACCTAACACGTACAAAAAGACCCTTTGATCTTGTATTCATAGATGGCTTAAGAGGAAAGACTGATATCAGTATCAAGGGATGGATCTTTGATCAACTTATGCCATCAAGTCTAGGTAGTAAAAGCTAGTCCCAAGTTAATATTTTCACAATGTGTTGCACTCCTTATATTACTCAGAAAACGTTCAAGTGAGGAAATCCTTTTATCATCTTACCACTGCCCTATCATGTTTCATGTGAATATGAAAAACAGCCTTGATTTTCTGGATGTATAAGCATGCAAAAATAGACCCATCATCTTACTTTATTCTTAAATTCAGTGGAGGCTCCAAAAGAAAAGAGATACTTCACTACATCGTTGTGGCCTTGCTGTGCAGCAAAGAACAGAGAAGTTGCACCTGACTGTAAGGGAAAAATGTATTAAGAGAATACCAAACACATAACACACTTGACTGAAATATATACATTTCAAATTAAACAGTATTGAGCACAATCAGTTGAATGACATGATGATTTTGAGGACTCCAGAGGACACCAGGTATCTTAAGTCAGTCTTCTCCCCATTGCCTGAGAAATCTGTCCAGCACCAAACATTTGAGTAAAATCCAAGAAGAACTGAAACCCCATATTTTATACCAGTTGTATAAGATACTGTCATTAACATGTGAGTAAATCAGGACTGAAAATAATATGTAAGCTTTTAATGGCTGGGCAGAAGGAAGAAGGAAGGGAAGGAAGGGAGAAAGAGAGAAAGAAAAGACATGCAGGCTTTCCTTACTTTGGGCTCTCTCATCCCATGCAGAAGGTGCAGTAAAGGGGAGCTACACATGAAATTCACTCCAGTGCCCAAAGCCTTTACAATAGCACATGGCCCCTTTACACCATTTCAGAGCCCTCTCCTGGACACATTTGTGGGGCTCTCACTTCTCCAAGCTTCACAACAACTTCAGAGCACAAGAGCACTGGTTTGAGTATGTGGATTTTGTTGCAAAACAGTGCCATTGGTCTTTAGGGCTTAAACTTCATCTGTTTTGCGTCCTTTCTGCAACAGAGTGCTTTTGGAGGCTTTCAGTGTTTCTCTTTTTGTTGGCTTGTTGAATCAGTATGTCCTGAGCGATACTCAAGAGCAGCTCCATAAAACTGTTCTCAACTTTTTCTTTTGTTGCTGCTTTCCAAGCAATGTTTACCTAAGGGAAGGGACATGTTTAAATACATGTTTTGTTAGAACACGACCCCACTGAAAGACACTGACAATCATGGTTAGAGCAAGTTTAGGCCAGTAAATGCAAAGACATATCATCAAACACGGCAATCACTGACTCAGTAACTTGCAGATGTCAGCATGAGATTAATGTTCTAGTTCCAGGTAACCAAGGAAAGTAAGAAACATTGGCTTATATTGTTGGAGCAACGAGCATACTGCTGTCCTGCACTGCCTGCCACCACCCCATCTAACTTCACACCCACCTGAAACTGTTCTTCTCCTAGTACCAGTGTAACTGTTGTCGTTCCAGAGCAATTCTGCTCTGTGTGTAGCCAACATGCAGACCAGAGTGACTGCAGGTACTCCTGGCAACCATTTGCATGGAGTATGAGTGAAATGCAGTTTCCCCAAACCAGTTGCTGATGTCCCTTCTCCAAGCAAGCATGCCATCGTGCAAGAGATGCCTTCAATGCAGAGATGCAGGGAAGGGTATGGGTGATCAAGCTGTGTGATTGTTAGATATGACTTGGCTCAGACTAAGAGGCAGAAACTCCAAAGCATACGGATTCAAAATAATCCCTGTGCTATCAATGGCATCCACTCTGTTTAAATGGGCAGGCTTCAAACCTAAAGGTAAAGGACTTTTTATCATTTATCTCATCCAGAGTGTGGTAAATTATTGTGCCAATAAATATAACTGCAAATGCATAAATGGCATAACCCTGGGGGCTTACATCTGAGATGCAACTGACCCTCACCAACCAGATGTGCTGAAAATGTTTGATGAGCTATTTACAAATGTACTCTGGCATCTCATTTTCTATTATAAGCTCCAGACATCTGATTCCCTGATGTCCTCAGGAGAACAGACCCTGTTATAGATGTTATACATGCACTGCACAGCAAGTGACAAAGAAGCAATTGGCAAAAAGCAACAGACAACACTCTTATTATTTGTAATAAACCAATAGTCACTTAATCAATCCTTCTTTGAATGCAGAACTTCTCCTACCTCTCTCTGCAGGTTGATATCTGCTCCCTGCAACACCAATTCCCGCACACAATCTATGTGGCCATAGTAAGATGCTACCATCAGAGCTGTTGTGCCAAGCTGGGAATAAGGAAAAACATGTCAGTACCTTCAACAGACACTTACAGCAGTGAATCAGACTGCCTGAGAGAGACAATACTTCTGAAAAGCTGAGGGAAGCTTATGATAATTGAAAAAATGCTGTAATTTAAAACTTAATATCAGTAATACTTTGGGCAATTAGCAGCTATTCAAGCAAAAACATTGCAGACTTGCCTGCAGTGCTAAGGCCTGTCCATTCAACAGATATATATCTGCAACAAGAATTTCAAAAATTGTTTTTTGGATTATACACAGCTTCTTTTTAATCAGAGAATCCCAAAGATCTATGCATCATTTCCAGAAGAATAACCTTAGACACAGGAGCTGAGTGACTCAGCTGAGTCACTTAATTCTGAGTCATAGTCAGGAGAAAGGGCTGGGTGATTTGAGCACTAATTCCCTATCCAAGCGATGAAGGCAAACTCCTTCTGTGACTCCTCACATTATAAGTGAGAACATTCTATACAGAAATAGGTGTTCAAGTTCCCTCAGTACACTGTAACATTACTGTTCCAGTGAACCAAGTAAGATTTAGGGTACATGTATGTGATGCATGGACAATATGTGGAAATCACATGCATAAGGATATGGTTCATTTTCTAGAACACTCAAACAACAGTTCAAATTAAAGAAGCAATGGATGGCATTGCAAAAAAGAAGCATGTGGTCTTAATTGCACACAAATAATTGAGTCTAGAAAATGTGTATGTCTTCTGTAATTAATAAGTCAGGATATTTTGCAGTGCATTGTGAAAATTCTTGACTAAAGTTAGACTTCTGTTGAGAAAAAATAAGCAGTAGTGGAGTTTATTTTTTTTATTTTGATTTCTGTCCTGTTTACTTCAAGCCCCCATGTGAACATCCTTCCCTCTCTGTCAGAAGGGCAGTAATAGTAACAGCATCAGAAGTACTGTAGGACAAATACTTGCCTACAAAACCATGATGAAATGAAAATTAAAAGATAGGTTAAAGTCAATGGGCTTAGAAAATCTCTTGCACTTTGAAAGTATTCTAAGTGAGAGAAGTTGTGGTAGGTTCATGTTTCAGGCTTGAAATGACACTAATCCTGTACAACACTAGTACAACTCTGTGTCAGTCAGTCCCTAAGCCAAACCAAAGAAACCTGGAACTTCTCAGCCTTGGCTTTCCCCTGCGCTTAGACATAGCTTAGTACAATCAAGTATCTCTCCATATGTTGTAGGCACTAGTTATCTGTGTTATCGATCCATTCCTAATCTCAAAGCTAATTTCAACCCATGTCAATTACAGTAAGGAAATGCCCATGACATCTGTCTGCCACTTTGCTTGGCAATCTTATGCCTTCATGCTAGTGCCCAGTCCACAGATACAGGGGTGGAGGAGGAAGACTTTAGGAGGCCAGAAATAACTTTTTTATTTATTATTATTTAT
>NW_008671818.1:0-4392 GCF_000695815.1 Acanthisitta chloris | reverse complement strand
GCGGCGCTGCCGGGGGCTCCCTCGGCTGCGATCAGCTGCGGAGAGCTCTTCTTACTTTCTATTCCCCTTCCTCTTGAACGTGTCCATCCTCAGTCCAGGGCATGCAATGCTCTGGACGTGGCTGCTCTCATGAATTCATCTCGCTGCACCTCCTCCAGCTTCTGCCCTGGTGTCCTCCCACCCAACTCTCAGCACTGGAGACCCTTCATTTCTCGTGACAACTCCAGCTGTTCTCCAGCCAAGGTGTCTCAATGTCTTTCCTCCTGAGCCCAGGATCTGCAGGCAGTGGATGCACAAGCAGAGGGTGTGTTCAGCTCTTCCATAGGATGGGTGGAATCCATAAGGTGTCAGGGCCTTGGCAAGGTCTCCAAGGAGCTCTGAGATGTTCCACTGAGGCTTCAGGCAGCCCTTGGGTTGCTGCATCTATTCCCCCTGCTTTGCCCCACTGGAGCTCCTGCAGGATGTTGGTGGGCTGGGGACACCCAGCTTGGCCCCTGCTCACATGCCATGAGACACTGCTGCTCTCCAAAGAAACCCTTCTCCCAGGAGTGTTGTCATCCAGCTCCACCAGTGCTGGGAGGAAGGTTTGGGGGTGTTGAGGTGCAGGGCCAAGCACACACAGGGCTGTGCATAGTGTGTGTGTCTATGGCAGTGTGTGTGAGGGGTGTTTGGGCAGGGAGAGGGTGTTTTTTGGGGTATACACATGTTAGAGGGCTGGAGGAGGAAGGATGTCTGCATGGAGCAAGACTAAGATTGGTCTATCAGGCCTGGATCTGCTCCAGCCCCAAAAAGCTCCTTGTCAGGCTGTTCCCTGTGTGCCTCCTGGCATTTCATTTCTGCTCCCTGGAGCTGCTGTGGAGAGCACCCTGGGAAGAGCTCCCAGCCCATCCATCACATCCTGATTTGGCATTTATGAGGCATCTGAAGCTACAAATTCTCCCTGGTGTGTGCCTGGGTGTCAATGTCAAGGACAGGCTCAGCAAAACCTCTGCAGACACCACGTGCCCACAGGGCACTGCCTCTGCCTGCTGCCTCCTGGCACCCTCAGGGCTCGCTATGACACTATGATGACCTGAGAGCTGCTGAGCTGTGCTTTCCCCAGGGCACAGGGATCAGCCCTCCTCGTTATCCTCTTCCTCCAGCCTAGTACTGGGGTAAGGACAATCCTGCCCCATCCTCATAGTTCCATAACAGACACCACGTGCCCACAGGGCACTGCCTCTGCCTGCTGCCTCCTGGCACCCTCAGGGCTCGCTATGACACTATGATGACCTGAGAGCTGCTGAGCTGTGCTTTCCCCAGGGCACAGGGATCAGCCCTCCTCGTTATCCTCTTCCTCCAGCCTAGTACTGGGGTAAGGACAATCCTGCCCCATCCTCATAGTTCCATAATGTGTTAAGGAGTTGGAATGGAGCTTAGAGATGATTTAGTCTCAACCCCCTGCCCAGGGACACCTCCCCTCCCACCAGAACAGGTTGCTCAAGGCTTTAGCCAAGCTCAAGGCTTTAGCCAACCTGGCTGTGAACACTGCCAGGGTTGGGGCAGCCACAGCCTCCCTGGGCAACCTGGGACAGTGCCTCACCACCCTCACAGGGAAAACTTCTGCTTAAGGTCTAACCTAAATTTACCTATTGCAATTTCTCCCCATTGCTCCTTGTCCTGTCACTGCAGTTCCTAACTAAGAAGCTGTTGTGGCTGTGAGTGTCTCTGGGACAGGCCCAGCTCCCACAGCCTGACTCTCTGATCCAAGGAATTACTGCAGAGCCAGTTTTATGTTCCAGACAAGCATCTGGAGTGTTGCTTCCAGCTGTGAGCTCCCCAGCACAAGGCAGATGTTTGCTTACTGGACCCAGTCCAAGGAAGAGCTGTGAAGATGATGAAACCAGTGGAGCTCGCCATGAGAGCAGCAGAGCTCTGCATCCTGAAAGATATCCAAAAGGCAGTGGGACATGGCCCAGAGAATCCTGCTTTAGGTGCCCCTGCCTGTACCACCGGACCATCTCCAGAGGGTCCCCAACCTCAGCAGTGCTGTGAGTCTGTAGTGAGAGTGTGAAGACCTGGAAAGATGGAGCAAATGTCCAAGACAAGAAAACAAAGAGGAATAAACATCCAGTTTCGTTTTCTTTTGGAAGCATCTCCTGTGACAGAGGATGGACAGCAATGTAGGAACAAGCTGACTGGAGATGGGAGATGGAAGACAACTAAACTCCCAGCAATGTCCAGAGGACACCAAAGGGCAATGTGGCATGTTCCCAAAGCATGCAGCAGCCCAGGCCCGGTGCCACATTCCTCCAGCACTAACTGGATCCCAGTACCAAAAAAACATGATAAACAATCCACAATTCGTCCCAAATTTGGCATTTCTCCCCCCTGGAGGCTGCTGGGATTCTGCTAAACCTGGTTTTAGCATGACATTTTGCTCTGTGAGAAAACTCTTCTTGGCTGTGCCCAACGCTGTGTTGCTCAGCAGAGCACAGACAGCCTGACAACAATTTGGCTGCTAAAACTGCTAAAAATAAACCCCATCTTTTTTTTTCTTGCTTTTTTTTTTTAGCCCCTCCAAAGAAACATTGCAGCATCGCACCTTCCTCCCAGTCCAAACTGTCAGCCCTCTGAGGCAGAAGGGCTGGGCATGACTCTGAGCTCCAAGATTGTGTCATTCTTCACTAGTTTGTGCTGAAAAAAGGGGATTTTCTTGGGTCTTGGCGGAGAGAAAAGAAAAGCAAAGGTCTCAGGGTGGATTCAAGCCCTTATTGTTGGTTGGCACTGCCCACAAAGGAACATTTGGCCCTCCTGGAACTGCCCTGAGGATGAGGTGGAGCTCAGCCCTCTGCTCTCTGGGGCAGTGGATGATTCCTGTGCTGGACTGGTTAAAACTGGTTTTTACCCTTTGTTTTCATCCCATTATTGTTCTTTATGTATTTACAAATGTATTGTTCATTTAACATATTCCAAAATGTTTTGAGTTTTTCTTGCCTCAAACTTAGCCTCAAACTTAGCCTCAACTTAACCTCAATTTAACCTCAATTTAAGCTCAAATGTGGCCTCAGTTTAGTCTCAACTGAGCCTCAACTTAACCTCAAACTTAGCCCCAACTTTGCCTCAGACTTAGCCTCAATTTAGTCTGAAACTTAGGCTTGATTTAACCTCAAATTTAGCCTCAAACTTAGCCTCAATTTAACCTCAAACTTAGGATCAGCTTAGGCTGGATGACCTGGAACTCTTAGGAATCTTCAGCTCTTTTATTTAGTTCCTTTATTTAGTTACCATTTACATCTCTCTCTTACCTCTTGGTTCTTCTCTCCATGCCAAGCCACAAGTGCTGACTTTTTTCACTTCATTGCACTTCCAGTGTATTTCTGCAGCTTCTTTTGTTGCCTTTGAGGCCTCTTACTGGCTGTAACTCACTCAGCTCCTTACCCTTTCATGTCCTACCCCCATATGCTCAAGCTTTCCCTTTACACTCATCCTTACACCCTCATTCCCATTTTTATAGGATTCCTTTTTGATTTTCAGGACACTAAAGTGCTCCTGATGCAGCAATATCAGCCTTTTACTGGTGTCCTGTGGTTCCTCTGCAGCAGGATGGTTAGCTGCTCTGCACCTCATATACTCTCTTTTAGTAACTTCCCCCACTGCTTTAGTCCTGATTTCTTCCTTAAGATGAGCTCCTGAGGGATTTTTGCTGGTGGTAAAGCATCCCCAGGAGTTTGTTCTGCTCATGTTTATGTCTTTTTTGGGGGATTCTCTCTTTCTTTTCATATCAAACCCCATGAACTCTGCTGATGAGGATTGCTGTGCCCAACTGCTCCTTCCATACTGGTGAGGAATAAGACTGGAGGAGCTACCCCTGCCCTTCACCCCCACCCCAGAGCAGCATTTGGCAAAGAAAAAGCATCCCGAGAACTTTCCAAGAAAACTCTGTCCTCCTGCATTTGTTTGTGTGATAGAATGTCAAACTGAGATGGTTTAGCCATAAAAAGTTGCTGTTTATTCAGGCAAATGTTTGCTGAATGGAGCCTTAACTGGAGAATAATTGCAGCTAAACCCAAGCTGTATTTTTGATGAATAAATTGTTCTCCTTTCAAATGTGTTCAATTGGAGCTTTAGTGCCATGATAAATCTTCACTAAGTTCTCTTCCTGAGAGGAGCAGCAGCAGGGAGGGAACGTGCCCAGCCCTGATGTGGGACAGATGGGCCATGCATCAATCCTGCAGGGAGGCAGAACCTTCTCCCTGGGCAGGGGTCAACATGGTCCCTGCTCAGCTCTAAGGTACTAGGAAGGGGAAGTGCGAGTGCAGGACAGGTGGGGCAAGGAGTGATGATCACCTGGAGGAAATGGGTTCAAAATGCTACATTTCCTGTCTAGCCACAGTCTCTCCCTCCCTCCCT
>NW_008671817.1:2933-5446 GCF_000695815.1 Acanthisitta chloris | reverse complement strand
GCTGTATTAAATTTCCCTCAGACATCCAGAAGGTTAAAGTCACCCACAAGAACGAGGGCTGGTGATTTTGAGGCATCCACCAGCTGCCTGTATAATAAATCCTCACCCTCATCATCCTGACTGGGTGGTCTGTAACAGACTCCCACCAAGATGGCAGCCTTGTTGGCCTTTCCCTCGATTCTGACTCACAGGCACTCAACCTTGTTGTTACTCATCTCAAGCTCTACAGAGTCAAGAGATTCTCTGACATATAGAGCCACCCCTCCACCCCTCCTACCTTGCCTATCCCTTCTGAAGAGCTTGTAACTATCCATCGCAGCACTCCAGTCATGCGAGTCATCCCACCACGTTTCTGTGATGGCAACTACATCATAGCTTTCCTGCTGCTCAATGGCCTCCAGATCCTCATGTTTGTTACTTCATCCACACCCTCCTCCTGACCAGGTGGTCTGTAGCAGAACCACATTATAACATCCCCTGCTCCAATGCTACCCTTAATCTTGACCCACAAACTTTCGACTAATTCCTCATCCGTCCCTAGGCTGAGCTCCACACACTCCAGGTGTCCATTGACATATAGGGCTATTCCTCCTCCTTGTCTCCCCAGCCTGTCTTTCCTGTAGAGCCTAAACCCTTGTATTCTAATGCTCCAGTTGTAGGAGCCACCCCACCATGTTTTTGTGATATCCACAATATCATATCTGCACAGGCTCATACACATCTCTAGTTCCTCTTGTTTACTGCCCATACTATGTGTGTTTGTGTAGAGACATTTGACCTGGCCCCTGGATCAACCCAACACGCTGGCTGGAGTCACTGGTTATATTGCTCTATTCTGGGTTTCCATTATAGGTGGTGGCATTCAACCAGCAGGATTGGGATGAATAGGTGTCCTCCTCCTCCAGCGAATCTAGTTTAAAGCTGTCTCTACAAGTTTTACAAGCCCCTGAGCAAAGATATTTTGTCCAGTGACCCACATCAGTCCTGGTCATGCCAAGCTTGCCTGTGTGTACCCCAAGGTCAGAGTACCCAAAACCTTGACTCTGGCACCATTGTTTTAGCCAGCTATTGACCTTCCTAGTTCTTCTGGTCGTCTCACAGTCCTCATCCCCAACCTCACAGATAGATCTAAGGTCCAGGGTGAGGGCTATGAGATGTGAAGCCTGATAACTGTAACACATTCAAAAAACTTACATGACCTGTGCAATAGTTTTCTTTCTGATTGAGAGGAATAATTCATATTTATTTGGTGTCAGGGACCCAGAAAGAATACCTGTGTGCCCTGCAGGTTACTAAAGTTAAACTAGTAATGTGTTCATGAGGTGCATGTGACCTGCAGAAGGGTCTCCATCTTAAATTATTACAGCTTCTTCAGACTGTTTCACCGTACGCTCTCCTATTCTAAATCATTTAATACATCTAATCAAAAGAAAGAAGCATCATTTATTTGTTGAAAAATTAATTACTGTTCTGTTACTGAAAATGAATTGATGAATGACAGTAAACAGAGGCATACTATTGCTGATGTAGTCCATGTGTGTTGGTGGGAAAGGGTCTGAAATTAACATTTTCTCCTTCCATACATTATGGAGGAAGATGTCCCCCTGTGTACATAATACAAGCAGAGAGCATTAAGAACAACCTCTGAATGTTTAATTTTCAGAATTAATAGGTATTCAAATTGCAACTTATATTTCTGAACAAATATAAATTATTTTGCCTACCTTTTAGGGTTTGTACTTGCCATGCCAGTATCTTTTGCAAGTGTTCTTTTATACCTTGTTATGCATGACATCATGCATCCGAGGCACATGACTATATTCCTTTGCATCCACCTGCATTTTGAAGTTATTAGCAAGGCAATACAGTCAGTTAACTTGCATTAACATTCTGTTTGCCTCGTTATGCTGTGGTTTGGAGCACACTCGAGAGTGTGAGGTAGTTCCAGCTCCTCTAGAGTACCAGAAGAACAGATGCACTTGGGGAGCATACTGCAATGCAGAGTAGCAGCTTGTCAGAAAGATTTTAGACATTATTTCCTAAATAAAGCCAAAAGGGGAGTATGTCAGTGCTTCAGGTTTCCATAGTTTTTTCTGCATAGTTTCAGCACTCTGGATAATCATATGAATACTAAGAGATAATACCACAGGCTACATTGAAGTACAGTATCTGAATAAAATGTTTGGGGTTTTTTTACATAATTATCTGTCTTTGAGATCACAGCTATGTACAACATAGAGTGAAATTTCTAGTTCTGTTTAAAGCTCAGGAGCTGAGTTAGAAATCCTTTCAGGCTTTACATTATCCAAGTAGAAAATGCATCAAATATTGATGAACTTCTTGAAACATTGTGATCTGTCATTACATCATGTTAATAAAAAAACCCACTCTAAAAATAAATGTAGATATTTATATTGGCTACAGTTAGTACTGATCTCATGCAACTTTTAGCTATCATTCTTATTAGCAAATACTATTTATGTCTTCCTGTATGATATAAATTAACCTTTGAT
>NW_008671817.1:0-2906 GCF_000695815.1 Acanthisitta chloris | reverse complement strand
TCCACATTCAAATATATTTGCAGTCCCCAAATGCAAAACACCTTTGCTGGTATATGACACACATCCTCATTCAGAGGTAAATTACTTTTTTTTTTTCCTGAGAAATAAAACAGCAGTGAGAGAGAAAAAAAGTAGCTGAGGCTTTATCTGTTTCCTAAAATTAGTGAGTCTGTTTGTCCTCTGTATGTATGACAAATTGATGTGAGGTGATGACTAATTTTGGAAAACATCAGAGTCTGGCTTAGAATGGCAAAACTTGCTGAGATATGTTGGTAAAGTTCAGTTTGAAATTCTGTAATGCATATTCATTGCAAAGATGCTTACATGCCTGCAAGCATTTGCATTCTTTTCTCTGCTACTTATAGAGCTAATGGAGGATAGATAGTACTAGATTTCAAGTGTTAGCCTCTCAGCCTTTAAATTTCTTCATCATGAGCTTATTATGTTTTCTTAACCATGACCATTATGGCTATTAGCTTTTTTTTCCCCAAATAATCTGTCCAATATAACTGGGCAGTGATTTTTAGATCAAAGTGGGGAAGTAAGAGATTAGTCCCTCAGTAACAAAATACAGACTGCAGTGTGCAAGGGAAAATTAAAAGCTTGGTTATTTTCCAGAAATTTAAATAACAATGTCACCACCAGTTCTGTGGGTCTTTTTCTGGCAGTATTCCCACTGAAAACAGTGAACTGAAGTAATATTAAATATATTTAAAATTTTCTTCACAACTGTGTTACTCAATTCAGAAGCATATTAGTTCTTCTAAAAGCATTTATTTGCTACTATCTCAAGGCATTTGCCATTCATTTTCTTTAGCTATTAATGAAATTTGTGTTTTTTATAGCTTTCTCCTGGCAATTTCTAGAACACTTGAATGAAGTATTAGGGTTCATAGTTAGCGATGAAAGAAAAAACACTGTATGTCCTAAATGCTTTTATAAACTAGTGTAGGATTACACTAGGTAAGAACGGTGCAGCAAGAGTGGATGGTCTATGGCAGACTGAAATGCCTGCAAAATACACATATTTTACATTAAAATGGGCAGGTTTTGCTTGCCAGGTGCCTCAGCATGATCAGATCACAGAATGGTAGAGACATCTCTGCAGAGTTTTCATGGGGTTATGAAGGAGGACAAGGCAGAGGCTTTACGGAAGTTGACACGTAGCATTGCAGTGACACCATTACACAAGAAGACATCTTGGTGCTGCAGACAGGAGTCTCTCTGGCACTGCACAGTAATGCACTATACATGGATTTGCTGCTGCATTTTGTCTGGCAAAATATTAGCTTTCTGAAGTCATACTGTATGAAGTATTCTTTTTTAAGCCTCATTTAAGGCATATTCGTAAAGGTCAGCTGCCTGAGTTGTGACTCCTGACTTAGTCTCCCTAGAATACCTCTTTTCTTTGGTATATGGAAGCAGATGTTTTTTGCCAAGGTGTCCTCAAAGGTGGCCTTTATTGCTGCATAGAGCCAGCAGCACCTTAGCATGCATGGGATAATACACTCTAAGGGGTAATCACAATACACTGCTTCTATACTGTCCAAACCATGCCCCAGTGTGTTTTGAGAATCATTGGACTAACATTTATTGGAGGAGATGAAAGGATTTATAGAGCACAGTGTGGGAGACCATATGCTTATGGGTGTGGCCATAGGATCATGATCCACAAGGAAGATACTTACCAAGGCCTTTGCAGCCCTTACATCTGTGCTGCTGTGCTGCCAAGTGCAGCCTGTGCAGCTGCAGAACATGCAGGTTTGGTTGGAGGTGGCTCATGTGGAGGAACTTGGCTGTGCATTGTTCTCAGAGGGATAGAAGGAAGGAGAAGGCTTTGTCCCCTGATGATGAGAAAGGAATTTGAGCCAACAGACAGTTGTGGAGCTTTCAGCCAAGAAAATCTATGTCCTTCCAAGGGTATTAGAAGTTGAAACAAAAGTCATTTTTGTCTCAGTGCTATGTTGTAATAGAAGAATGGATGCAAAAAACATATTGCTTTGGAAGTCATTAAGTAGATGGATTCGTGTTTAGATCATGTATTTAAAACCAACTGCAATTCCATGATGGCTGCGTGGACAACGTAATTTCACAACAACTAAATGTGATCTAGTATGTTTTTACAAGTACAAGTAAGTCACAGTTTCTGCTTGCACTATTCCTGATGTCCTGTGTGCATCTGTGCATGTATATACACAGAAGAGAAGAGTAAAATATCAACATTAAGATGAGACAGAGGAAACAGATGGCCCATTCCCTTTAAATACATTAATTTTTGTGAGATGGGGACAGTGCTGTCCTCCAGCTGTGCATCTCTCAGGGCTGCCAAGAACGTGCAGAACCCACATTTTGGGTGGTGTCTACTTTGTTTGTTTTTGTGAAGGTGTTTTGGTATGGGACCACAAGTGCCTGTAAGCATTATATATGAAGATAATAAAACATGAGTTAGAACAAAACCTGAAGATTGAAGAAAGTGATGTTGTCAGTTGTGCACTTAAAATACCTTTAGAACTAAAACATTTTTCTCTTTGGGCCTTCCTTTGCTGCAAGTCTGTTTTAAAGCATTTTTTTAGGGAAAAGAAAATTTGAGATTAAAATTGGTGATGCAATCTTGACCAGAGCTGAACATAGTTACAGTCTGCTTCAGCACAGGTTCATGAAGATGTCCTTTAATTTACTGATCAATGCCAAAAGTCAATAGTTCATTTAAAACTTTATTGTCCTTCCTGCATCCGTGGATTTTTACATCCACCATTCACCTTCTCCTAACATGCCAGAGAAAAGTAAAGGGCCATGACAGTGATTACTAGGGGGAAATACTAAGAAGGTTAAGGTGGAAAAAAAAAATCTCATAATCATAGAATCATAGAAGTTAAGGATTGGAATGGACCTTTCAGATCATCTAG
>NW_008671816.1:0-2485 GCF_000695815.1 Acanthisitta chloris | reverse complement strand
ATGTGTCCAGAGAAGGGCAATGGAACTCGGGAAGGGACTGGAGCAGCAGGAGTGGCTGAGGGGGCTCAACCTGGAGAAGAGGAGACTCAGGGATACCTTCTGGCTCTCTCCAGCTAGCTCCCTGACAGGAGGTGCAGCCAGGTGGGGATTCAGGCTCTGCTCCCAGGGAATGAGGGACAGAGTAAGAGGAAATAGCCTCAAGTTGTGCCAGGAGAGGTTCAGGTTGGATTTTGGGAATATTCCTCCTGGAAAGGGCTGTCCAGCCCTGGCACAGGCTGCCCAGGGCAGGGGTGGAGTCACCATCCCTGGGGAGATTAAACAGCCATTGGATGTGGCACTTGGGGACATGGCTAGTGGTGTCCTTGGCAGTGCTGGGGAAATGGTTGGACTCCATGATCTCAAAGGGCTTTTCCCACCTTAACAATTTTGTGATTCCAAGTCAAATCCCTTTGGCCTTGCCTGTATCCCAGGACACTGTAGATACCTCCCAGGTAGGACTTGCAGCCCCATAGTGCCAGGCACTGACCTGGGTGTGCACAGCAGAGAGTAGCTGTGCCCTGAGGGAATTGTGGTGTAAATAACATGACAGTTCTTATCCCCTAAAATGACATGAGTGTCTCTGCTCTGCCAGATGAACCGCAGTGCGATGAGGAAGGTTCCGAAAGCCTCGGGCTTCCCAGCTCATTGTCAGGAAAATGGGAAGAGGCCTTTTCCAGCCCAGAAGAGGAGATGCAGTCAAGCAGCAAGAACCAGAGCGGATCGACCCCACAGCAGCGAACTGCGACGGGCAACGGGCTGAGGCGCTCTGCGCGCCGTGGGAAAGACTTGGCCAAGAAGGATCCTCCCGAGGAGGCGGCTGCAGACGAGGGGCCGTATATCTGCTGTGAGTGTGGGGAGAGCTTCCTGGACAAGCAGCTCTTTGCCACCCATCAGAAGGCACACGCCAACGAGGAGGCCCGCACTTCCCTGGAGCACGGCGAGAGCTTCCGGCAGAAAGCCAAACCAGCAAAAGGCCAAGGGCCATCACGCTCCAAACCGTCCAAGCGTCCGGACGGAGAGAAGAGCTCTGGAATCAAGTATGGCTTAGTCAGGCACCAGGTGAACAACATGGTGGAGAGGCCGTACACCTGCTCCCAGTGCAAGGAGAGCTTCAGCCTGGAAGTGAGCCTTATCCTGCACCAGAAGCTCCACACGGGGAAGGGCGATGGACCGCTGACGTGCACCTACTGCGGGAAGGACTTCCGAGACCTCTCCAAAGCCATCCGCCACCAGCGCATCCACACCGGGGAGAGGCCGTACCAGTGCACTGAGTGCGGCAAGAGCTTCATCCGGCGGGACCACCTGCTCAAGCACTGGCGGGTGCACACCGGGGAGACCCCCTACCAGTGTCCCGTCTGCGGGAAGCATTTCCGCTACAAAGAGTCTCTGAATTGCCACCAGAAAATCCACTCCCGCAACCCTCGGCCCACGGAGGATTCGCAGCACAGCCTGGAGTCGACTGCAACCCAAACTGGCCATTTCTGCACGAAGAAAGAGACTAAGCAGTAGCGGCGGTGGGGGCCGGGGCAGAAGGGCTCGCGGTGACCGTGACGGTCTGGCAGGTGGATGTGCAGCATGATGGCAGGTGAACTTGTATCGCAGCTAATCCATGTGGTCATGCTACAAAGCCCGCTTTGGTGAAGCATCCAAGGAATTCCTCTTACAAACTCTGATCGGCCTAGAGGCACCTCTTCGACCCCGCAGGGTTACGTGGGACTTCCGCCGCGGCGTAGGCCTCGTGCTAGTTGTCTCCTACGCAGGGTTGGATTTTGCCTGTAGAGAATAATCCCGAGCGATTCTCTGGGGTCCGTATTTAGCAGGTGTTCCCCCACCACCTATCTTTGTGCATATTCAGGAGTGACAAGCTTTCGCTTTCTTTTTTCCACTCGTTTCACTGCAAGGCTGGAAGCACGAGGAGGGAGGAGGGAAGGGAGGTGCCATTCCCAGGCTGGCCGCCCACTCCCGTTGTGTTGCCATATCCCAAAAGGCTGCAAGGCCAGGACTGGGATGAACGGAAGAGAGGCGAGGCAAAAAGGTGGTTAGGGCATGGCGCAGGATTTGTGGAAGGCGAAAAAAGCAGAGAGGAGAGCACAGCAAAGATTAAGGTGAGATAAAGCAGGTGCAGGAGAAGGGGCTGAGGACATTGGAGCAGGAGGAGTTGGGAAGGGCAGTGTGTGGAGGTGCGGTGGGGTTACTCACCCAAGGAGGACATGTCTCCGTTCTTATGAAGGGTGTTACTGGCACCAGTTGGGCTGTGGTTTCCCTCTGGCCCGAGGGAACGGCGCCTCTGGTCCGACACAGACTCCTGTCAATGAAGGTAATTTTATTCTTATTTTTTAACTGGGTTTGGTCTCACTCAGGTAAGTCAGACGAGTGAAAGCAGCTTCTCCTAACCCCTGTAAAGAGCTGTTTGGTTTTTAGTTAACCTAGAAGTAGTATATTATTA
>NW_008671815.1:0-4219 GCF_000695815.1 Acanthisitta chloris | reverse complement strand
CCTTGTTAAACCTCAGCACATTTGCAGTTCTGACCACCCTTTGTTGTGTGTGAGATGCTTTGGGGGAACTGTGGTGCTTTGGTTCTTGTCGTTTCCTGTATGTTTCCTTTATGTCCTCTTTTAATTACAGTTTAGTTTTATTAGGGCAGTTTCTGGGTTTAGCAGCTCTTGGTCATGTGTTAGCTTTTGCCAGCTACTATTGGGCCTTACTTAAAATGATTCCAGGCCCTTCTTCCACTAAAAAATAAATCCACTGGGGAAAAAAAAATCTGCTAAACATGCTCTGATTAAAAATACACACCTGGGAGTAGATGTGGGAGCAAATAGAGGAGTGACAGAGCACAGTGGCAGTGGTTTGGGTTGTTTTCTTGTGAGGATGGAACACTGGTGCTCCCTCAGCAGCTCTCCATTGTCCTCAGCAGCTCTCAGCTGCTCCAAGTGTGATTCATTTCCTGCTGTAAACAGCCCAGATCTACTCGTTTTAGCCTGTGGAAGGTACATATCCTTCCAGAGGAGTTCCTTCTCCAGAGTGAAATGTGCTCTGAAACCTCACTGCTGTAGTTTGTCAGGCAAAGCTCTTCCCAGTGCTGTTTGTAACAAACCAGAGTCAGGAACTTAAGTCCTAGAAGTGCAGGAGTTTTCCAGGTCCCATCAAATAGAATATAAACAGGTTGTGTGTGTGTGTGTGTGAGGGTTCAAACTAAATCTGAAATCAAGGTAAAACTTACTCCCAAGTGCTTTTTAAACATCATTTCAGCTCCTGAAATATTAGTGTGTGATACATATTCATTCTCTACTTCCACAAATAGTGAAGTGACTGTGGGAGGATTATTCATTCAAGGCTAATTCTGTGCTGGACTCATTTTCCTCTCCTTCCTTTTCCCTACTTAATGAGTGCAGTTCAGCCTCCTCTTGTTTTCAAAATGTGGGAAAATCCATAGGTGTGGGTTTTTTCTGGTTTGATTTCAGGGTTGGGGTTTGTTGTTGGGTTTGTTGTGTGGTTTTTTAAGTCAGAACAGTAGCATTTCTTGGTTCTGTGTTGCAGTTGTTGGAGTAGTAACAGCCTTGGGAGGATTTGGTGATCAAAAAGTTGCCATGAACTCTCCTTTCTTTGAGCAGCTGTTTTCTGGTCGTTTCTAAGCCCTATCTAGGAGTTGTTGCATAGGAGTTTAGGTATGGGAGTGAGCTGGTAGGACTGCACTCCTCCCTCTGTGCACACTTTTAGTCACTTGTGCCTTCCCCAGCACTTACTCATCTGGGCTAAACTGGGGCAGGACTGGGGGGGGATGGGGAGGCAATGGACTGCAGCACAGTTTTGTGTATTTGACATTGTCTCCAGCTCCAAATTACTTGTTACTTTGGTGTTTTCTGAGGTGTTTAATCCTGTTTCCTTCACTTCCTCTTCATTTTGCTACCAGCCTAGATGTGATATGGTAGAGATCTCCAACACTGCCTGCCAGGGCTGGAGAGAGCTGGGGGATGTGTCTCCTGCTGTGACTGCAGGGAGAGGACTAGAGGGATGGCCTTGAGCTGAGCCAGGGCAGTCAGATTGGATGTGAGGAGAAATGTTTTCCCTGTTGTGGTGTTGAGGCACTGGGATATTGCCCAGGGAAGTGGTGGAGTCACCATCCCTGGAGGTGTTTCAGAGATGTCTGGATGTGGCACTGAAGGATCTGGTTTAGGGTTTAGGGGTTCCAGCAGTGGCAGGTTCATGGTTGGAGCTGATGATCTGAGAGGTGTCCCCAGTGCTGATGGATCTGTGATTCCACACTTGCTGAGGACAGCAGATCAGATTGTGCAGGGACAGCTTACTTTGTTACGTAAGTCATGTTCGAGTGATCAGCGCTAAGTCCGGATGGGAGGAAGGGATTTGTGCTCTGTCTGTTAACTGTCCCTTCAGCCTTTCCTCCTTCTTGTGCAGCTCCTTAGACGTGGAATAGGAGTTAAGAGCGACTCCACCACTTCAGTAAAGCTCCTCCTGAAGTTGTGCTGCCTAAGCTAAAGTGTATGTTGAGTAGGAGAAAGATCATCATTAAAACTAGTGTGCAGCATGCAGCAAATAATCCTGGGCAATAACCAGAGCTGTTGGGATGTTTATCTCCCTTGCACTTGCTGCTGGTAGATGTGTGTCCCTGGAAGAGAGGGGAGAGCAGGACATGAGGTTATCAGCCAGATTTGCTCACTCTCTGACACAAGTGTGAGCCAGAGAGACTTTACTGCTACGTGGTGTCCACAGTCAGGGGGCAAATGAGGCTTTGCAAGGGGATTGACCAAGTGACAGCAGCAAGGAGTCTCGGATTTTGGTGTGTCAGTTGGATTGCTGAAAACTATCCACTTTCACTCCTGGGGGGCTTCCCCCTCTGCAGATCTGGTGCTTCTGTCCTAAAGCAAGACTAATATTTCCCTTTGGGTCAGTCTCAGGGTGAAATTGCAGCAGTGTGGCTGTATGGGAAGGACCAAGCAAGTGTAAACTGAATAATATCCTAAAAAGAAAAGCCCAGAGGGACCACTCTCAATTAAATTGCCTTTACCTGCACAGTACCAGGGACTTTGTTGATGATCTTGCTATTTGTACATATTTTCTAATGGTAAATGAACAGCTCCCGTGCAGTTGCCTGCAGTGCTTGTTTTGTGCATGAGAAGTTCCTGTTCAGACACCACTAACTGTGGCTGTTGTTTGGTACATGCTCATTATTCCTGAACATTTCTCTGCTGAAAATTAAACCTCTGAGCTTCTGAGTTCTCAACATGGTTCAACTTCCTCTTTAGTTCTTCTTCCTCATCTTCCAAGAAAGTCTCTAAGTAGTACTTTGCCCAGATAGAAGTAATTGAGGGTTTTCACATGCTGCACTGTTCCCTGTGGCTGTTTCCTCCTCTCCCTGTGCCAGTGGCAGCTGCACTGCACCATCAGCCCCGTGGCAGCTGGAGCTGGAGAGGTGGCACAGAGGCACTGCCCACAGCTGTGACTTCTTCGTGGCAGCCAGGAATGTTTCTTCTGGGTAGCTGCACCCTGACCAGGCCTGTTTGTTTGGTATCCTGTGTGGATTTGCCAACCAGGGACATGTCTCTTCCCTCCCAAGTGTTTTCAGGCCCTGCTGTGGTGTAGGATTACAGTCCTGGATGGTTCTTCCCATCTCAGCAGGGAGGAGCTTCTATGAAATGTCCTCCATGGAGGACTGGAAGTAACGGAGGGACGTTTGAGCTTCAGATGAGATGTTAGGAGAAATGTTTTCCCTTTGTAGGTGTTGAGGCACTGGGATATTGTCCAGGGAGGTGGTGGAGTCAACATCCCTGGAGGTGTTTCAGAGGTGTCTGGATGTGGCACTGGAGGATATGGTTTAGGGTTTAGGGGTTCCAGCAGTGAGAGAGAGGTTAATGATTGGACTTGATGATCTTAGAGGTCTCCTCCAACCTTGATGGTTCTCTGACTCTAACTTGCTGGGTGACAGGGACAGAATTTCTGTGTACAGACTCCACTGTAGTTCAGCAATATGATAAGAGTTTGGCACTCCTAAGTATTGAGTTCACTTTGCTTCCTTTCCTTTCTCTCTGCAAAATAAGTGCAGTTTAAAAAGCATTCTGCCACAAACTGTGGCTCAGTTTGCACGAGAGAAGATGAGAAAATGCCAGAAAGAAGTCATTGAGCTGTGTTGTTCCTCATTGTTCCTGTGGGTTTTTTTTCCCCTGACAAAAGGTTCTGAAATAGACCACCTGAACTCCAAAACAGTTTGGTTGTGGAACTTGTCAGGTTCAAGAAAGGGGTGACTTACAGCTTGCTGCTTTTATAATCAACCACTATGCACAGACCTCACATTCGAAGTTGGCCTGAACTTCAAGTTCTGTTCAGTTTATTTACTTGCAAATCACAGAGTTATCAGATCAGAGTGTTCCAAAATCCTGTTACTTGAGCCAATTTTGTGAGAGCTGAGTAGGTTCCTGGAATCAGGCTGGAGGTAAGGAGAGTGCAGTTTGTAGAGACTCTTTGTGCCCTGGCTGTGCTGCTGGGACGGGCTGTGCTGTGTTAGGGGCTGGCAGAGCTCACACCTCGCCCAGCTCGGCCCTGTGGGGCTGTGTGGGGTGTTTGCTGCCCCAGGACCAAGAGCTGAAGTGGGGGGAGCACTGCATCATTCAATGATGGCAGCAGCAGTGTCTTCTGTCACAGAGTGATGCTGTCCAAGGGAGCGTTGGAGGGTCAGTCAGGCTCAGTGCTTGGGACACA
>NW_008671814.1:0-2393 GCF_000695815.1 Acanthisitta chloris | reverse complement strand
CTGTGCTCCTGCCCCATTAACTAATCTATCCAGTTTCTTGAAATCTTTTTGAATTAATCTGATGCCTCTTTCATTAATATCATCACTGCCAGCCTGGACTACTAGCAGTGGGTAGTAATCAGAGGCTGAATGAGCTCAGGGAGTCTCCTACTGATATCCCTTACCCAAGCCCTGGGTAGGCAGCACTTCCCTGTGGATGGGTCTGGTTGGCACATAGGACCCTCAGTTCCCTTCAGAAGGGAGTCACCTAATACAACTACCCTTTTTTATAGCTGTGGTTCTAATCTGTCCAGTAGAGGGGTGCAACCTGGATACCTCCTCTTGACTGTCCTATCTTAGTTCTATGCTTCTTTGATAAAGCAAATGTATATGGTGCTTTTTCTTGTTGTATTTTCATAAAATACTGCATGAAAAAATATCTGGATATTAACCTTTTTTCTTATTTTCCAGATGTTTCTTATGGAAGGATATGTCATACAAAAAGAACAAGGTGAAATTCATAACAAAAGCTCACCCACGAGGTCATCAACATTTGCTTATCTTTTTGACTGCAAAAGTGAGCAATTATGACACAGCAGATGGGGAAATACATCTTGAAAAAGACCTTTTCCCATTGGAGGGATAAATTGTAAAAATCTGATTAAGTCTGAAAATCCCACAGAAGGGTAACATCTGGGGAAAGAGGAGCTTAGACATTGTTACAGTTTTCTTTGTAAAATACAGAGATTTCTTAATATTTTTGGTAAAAGAAGACAGGGATATATGCAGATCTGTAGGTAAGATATTCCAAGTGTTGGAAATAAAGAGTGGGCAATAGTTTCTGGAAGCCTAAAAGCTTGAGAATAAAAAGGCAAGAGGAGGTACTATTTTTCAAATATGCAGGATAACAATGAATTATCATTTTTCATTTAAATAAAAGGAAAATGACCTCTTTTTCCACAATGGCACTGTACTGATCTGAGTGAATATGTGTATGAGTTCATACAATATTAAATGAAATGAGAATATAAACCAGCTACTTAGTGAAGAACCTGCAATTCAAGGGTCTGTACCTCCAAGGCAGCACACTATTGCCTTTATTTGAACATATGTGCTAATGGCTTGGAGGAAGAACTTGTATTCCTGGTTTGCTTGTTTTTTTCACCCAGGAAGGGTCACACTAGAGAATGTCATGGTCCTAATGGTAATGGTGTGTTGAGAGAGGTACAAAACTAAAAGTTACATCAATGTTAGAAGTTGTCTGGTCTACTAACATGGCTCATAAAGCCAGAATTTTCTCATCACATAAGTGAAGGTGCCTTCTTCTATATCTTCTTTTCCTGTAAGAGGAAGATGTAGCTCATGGAAGTAAAATAAAATAAAACTTTAGAATCCAGATTCTCCACTGGTGCCAAATATTAGAGCTTTATGCCCTTGCAGATACATCTGCCTCTTCTGACTATACTTGTAAGCATAGACTTCTGTCATTTAGTGTTCATTTGTGTTCTATATGAGGTCAAAATTTTCTTTGGGAAGTTTTGGAATTCCTTCAGCACAGAGCAAAAATAAATCTGTGGGATAAGTCGGGTGTGCTCACTGTTGCACACTGCCTGCAAGTGCCTCCTATCATATAATTCTTAAACCACATATGTTTGTGCTCTTTCTGTGGAATGCTATACTCTTGTCATTAATTCTTTTAGTGACTCTGCTTTACAGAACATTTTTTTTGTGATTTTGCCAGTCTTACTGCACTTAAAATAATGCTACATGTGTAATTGCAGTAAATAGTCCATTATTGCAATCAAAAGGCTATTAAATTAGTCCTAATGATAGATCACATATAAGGATCCAGTATCTGTGCAGATCTTTTGAAGAATCTAAATTTATTCCTCTTTCAAAGTGTGAGTAGTCTTCAAAGCTGCTAAGGAATTATGTGACACAGGAAGTAGCTTTAATTGTTTCCCACAGGGGAAGTGAGTGAGTCATTGAATTCGGTAAGGTTATTTGATATTATGTTGAATTTGATTAAGCATGAGAGAATTTCTAAACAAATTAGTGTTCAGCATGACAAAACTGATGTTCTAGCTGAGATATGCACTAAATTGTCCAGATTATTGTGATCAATCACTGAAATAATACTATACATATATTTAAAATGTTGGAAAGGATACTATCTGAAAGACCTGAAATATTACAGCAAAGGTTTTTACATCAGTGCACACATAAACTTGCTGAATTGCACTTGATTCACTGTGCATTGCCTGCATTCTGGACTTCCATATAAGTATCCCAGAATTTCAGTGATGGTGCATGGCTATCTGCTTCGGAAAAGAGAATACTTTAATGTAAAATAACACAATGGTAAAAAAGAGTTCATGGTAAAGATAAATGTTATTTATTATTTTTTATTTTTT
>NW_008671813.1:0-4513 GCF_000695815.1 Acanthisitta chloris | reverse complement strand
AAAAACGTTACTTGGTGTTTTCAGGACTCAGTGGAAACAAAACCTAGAAATCTACTGAAAACAAAAAGAAAGGCCTACAGAAAAAGGTTCATATCCTGTAATTTTCTTAACATAGTATCATAAGTAGATGCCAACCAGTCTAACCATTCTGCCTGCACATAAATCACATGCCTCTTTCTGTGGCCTGGAAATAGTGTTGAGGGAAATCTTGCTGCTCTTAAATACAAGTGTTCACCTCTATTCGTGGAACAACAGATCCCCCTCATTAAATACTTAATCTCCACTGGGGATGGGAAGAACTTCCTCCAAGGCAAGAAGCTCAGGGCAATACTACTGCAATGTTAGTGTGAGCCACTGGAATGCCAGTTAAACTTTAACCTAATTTCTCCCACAAACCCAATGTTTTTAAGTGGTCAAGGCTGGAGACCATGGACAAAAAAAACCTATCAGTTGATTCTGGTGTATAGCTTTGGGATGTTTCAGTTGATTCTGCAGTCAGCAGTGTCAGTGTCCTGTTGATGGGGAGAGGAAGGCTGAATACCTCAGGTAAAGCCTTTGCCACAAAAGGTTTGTGTGTCATGAGGCAAGACGGATGAACCCCACACTACCTTGCCTAAAGGCTCACTGGAGTGACGAGTTGTGCTTAGGTCAGGGTTTTTTTGAAGACCAGAGCTCATCTGCAAAGGAAGACTCTGGGTTCTGCATCTGCAAGGATGCTCAGAGGCAGCTGGGAGTGTTGGGACCACTTTTGAGAAAGGAGTGAGGTTTCAGGCACACCTTTCTGCAGTGTTTGCAGAGCTACAGGTGGTTTCCTTCACAGCAGCTGGTTTTACTGTACCTCCTTCCTTGAGTATTCACTCCTCTGGTTCAATGCTTGGAGATCTTTTCCTGCTGTTTCTGGCCTTCTGGTTTTCACTTCAAGGATCAGATACCAAAGCGTTAGGTAACTCAGCATCTGACTTGAGGTTAGGTTTAAGCCACTCAGTCTTGAGTAACATTTCTGAATTTACTGAGCGAAAATCTCCCATGTTCAAGAGTCTGAGTTTATCCAAGCATGGAATAAGAGCAAGCTCTTTTCCCTCTCCAGATTTTTCACTGAGCTTTTCACTAATATTGAACAAAAAGTGTAAAGAAGAGAACTCCAGCTAACCCATCAGCAGGTGCCTGAAAAAAACCTGACAGCCCCTACCTGTCACTTGCCTTTTCCTATCAGGTAAGATGTACAGAGGAAGACAGCAGAAGACAGCATCAAGTAAATCTACAGCATAGTCCAGACTCCCCAAAACTAGAGGCATATTCACAGTTTAGCTTCTTGGATGAAAAAAAAGAAATTCTTTATTATGTATTTAAGGCAGAAAATTTCTTTAGTAATAGCAGGGGTTCTCTTGAGATATTAATTTCCTAAATTAATTTTCCTCTTCTCTTCAACTTGTTTTCTCATTATTTTTCAAACTCTCATAACAACAAAGAAATGTCTTCTGTTTCATATTCATGCAACACTGAAGTGCTTGGCTGAGCACATGAAATACAGATATTTATTTACTTTTTGGGTGAATAAAAAAATCTGCTAAGAGATTTGTTAAAATAATTAAGGTAGTCTCTTAAATATATTTTTCCACCCTTTCACACCCTGATATCAGGCGTTGGAAATCATTAATTTAATGGAAATAGATGATGGTTTTGGCTTAATATTGAAAGCTCAGTTTCATTGTCACTGGACAAATGTTTTACAGGGGAGTTAGTTAGTTAGTTGGTTGGTTAGTGAGTGAGTCAGTGAGTTAGTAAGTACTGGGAAAATGAGCATAGAAATGGTTGCTCAGAAATCTATGTACAGAATTTTTTTTTTGAGCAGAAGATCATCTCAGTAAAAAGCCTACCTAGGACAACCTGAAGCTTACTTACTAAGTCTGATGTTATCAGAAGAGATTCTTACTCCTCCTTGTCCTACCTTATCCCTCAGGGAGGCTCTATTTTTCATTGCCCCTACAAGCTTGAGAAAGGCACAATATTGCCTTTCACAGCAAGGATAAGAGTAAAAATCTTTAAAATGTTCTTTTTACCATGTTTCTGAAGAAGATTAATTTGCCCCAAATTCTCCTTGTGGCAGTGCTGGGAAGAATTCAATATTGTAGTAAGTTGTAGGCTCTTAACATAGGAGATGAGTCATTATACCATTCTGGCAGTGAATAAACGACCCTGGGAATTGCAGTTGACTGATCAAGGAAAGATTTTCTTGTTGCTTTTAATGACATACCTTTTTGAAACTTGAAGTAGCTTGTTACCACAGTCAGACTGTTTGTAAAAGCAGGTGACTTCGGGTCGGGAGTGAAAAAGAATGTCTAACAGGTTGTTCACACAGTGTTTTAAAATCACCTCGTCAAGCCTGTTAATTTTAACTCTTGAACTTTGTAACATAGCCCACAGAAACTGCACAATTTATCATCCCAACTCTTAATACTATTGCACAAGGGAAAAAAACCCCACCAACCAACCAAAAAAACTCCCAAAACACCCAAGAATGCGATACAGCTCTTCCAAATGGAGAAAGTGATAAACCCCGATCCAATGGCTGTGGAAGAAACCATATCAAATTGCCATTGGAGCACCTTTATTCAGTGTCCTATCAATAGTCAGCATGTGAAGTGATAGGTTCTGCAAAGCCAAGCATGATATTCTCTGCACAAATGAGACATCATTTCAGGTCACCCCTCCCAGAGCTCTTCTCCCAGCATATATGAACAGTGTCATCCCAGGCCTCCAGCATCCTTGTCTTGTTCATCACAGTTCTGGCTGAAGTTGCCATCTCTGTCTGCTGCTCTTTGTTCAGGGAGAAGCACTTAATTTAAGCTGTTCACAGGCACAGAGAGTCAGAGTGAAAATGGCTGTGCAAAGCAGATCATCTGATGGCTAGAAATGGGTGGGGACATTAGATATTTGTCTCGGTTACTTATTATGAGGCAGAAGAGGAAATGTTTACTCTTTTGAAAAGTACATTTTTAGTGGGAATGTTTAGAAACTTCTCATCAAAATGAGAAAGAGACATTCCTTTCAGACATTTCTGCTTTTACAACCATAGGTCTCTTTGTTTTTCTGTGTACTTTGGCAGGAGATACTGCAGATGATCACCCAGTGGTTGCAGCCTTCACTTGAGGCATGGGGAAGTTGTGTTTGTCTCCAGTTCAGAACTGAGATAGCCAGAGACTGAGTCCAGAGCTACAAACTCTCAGTGAATGATGGCTCTGGAAACTGGTACCTCATGACAGCAGATGAACAAATTTTACTTTTCTGCTTCCCGCTGAAACAGAAGGTTGAGGAATATTCTTTAAAAATACCTTGTTTGAATTTTGGGGAAATACAGCTGGACTTTCAGGTTCTGAAAAGCATAGTCTTCCTTATAGTAATTGCCCTTAAGACCTCTCCTCAGATAAATATTTATAATTTATTGCAATCAGTCAGTATACCTGTCATAAAGATAAGCACTGGAATTAAAACACCTACCTGGGTTATTATCTGATAAAACATTTCTTGGTTCAATAAATTGAATTAAAGTTACTTTCTCTTTGTTTGTCACCTGAGTGCAGGCTGAGAAGATATTGAGCAGCAGGCTTGAACTGAGCTTTTGTTTTATTGCATTGAATAAGCTCTTGTTGACCCCATGATCCTTCTCCTTCCCCCTGAATTATAGACTGGGCAGCAATCATTTCTGCATGCAAAGCATGATGTTCAGAAGTACCCTCAAGTGTCTGAATGGCTGGCATTCTTCTGTAGAGCCATAGCTGGTAATTCTGCCAGTAGCTCTCCTAGGGTGTGTAAGCACAGTCCTTTTGCTTCAGTTCCTCAAAGAGCAGGCAAACACAGGCTGATTATTAATATCCAAACAGTTGTTACAGCCACTCCTGCAGCAAAGAGAGGTTTGCATTCCAGAAAAGCATTAAAAGCTCACTGGATTTATACCTACAACAGGCTGTTTCACACATCATATATTGCTTGTTTTCTAAGATGACAAGCTTCTCTTATGAGCATTTGCACTCAGAAAAACCCTCAAGCACCTTGTAGCCAGCAAAATATCACTGTCTTCATAAGAACTTCAGGGCAGAACTGCTTTAGAAATATTTGCGGTATAAACATTGGTCTTTATTTTAAATGCCTGCGGTGAAACATGGCGCTTGCTGTGGATTCAGGAAGTCCTCTATTTCTAGAAGACGCTCATAGAATTGTGTATCACGCATGGGCTTCTGAGGCCACATGGAGGTGTTAAAAATGCTCATTCCTGGACAAAGTCAAACTGCCAAAAGATACTAACAGTTTTCTAAAGTCTGCTGACTCAGGTTCATCTTGGTGAAGGTCATGAGGAATATGTGTCTCTTCTGAATCTCAGTCACAGATTTCTTATTTGGAGAAGTCATTTCAAGAGTGGCTGGAGGAGATGAGCAGACTGTGTAGCACCAGGAAGGAGGAACAGGATCTTCATGGGGTTGTTTTAGACAACTGGACTTCAGCAAAGCCTTTGACA
>NW_008671812.1:0-1841 GCF_000695815.1 Acanthisitta chloris | reverse complement strand
GAGGATCCAAGGGGCTAAGCAGATCTCCAGCCTTATCCTCTCAGATTTCAGGGGGGCCCTTTGGCTTCCTATCTCTGTCTATCAGCTCTGGAGTCCAGTTGTCCTGAGGACAACCTGTCCTACTATTAAAAACTGAGGCAAAGAAGGTGTTAAGTACCTCAGCCTTTTCCTCATCTTGAGTCACTCTGTTCCCTCCCATGTCCAACAAGGAATGCAGGTTTTCCTTGCTCTTCCTTTTGCTATTGATGCATTTATAGAAACACGTTTTGCTAACCCTGACAGAAGTGACCAGATTTAATTCAAATTGTGCCTTTGTCTCTAATTTTCTTCCTACATGACCTGACTACATTCCTGAACTCCTCTTGAGTAGCCTGCCATTTTTTCCAGAGTTGGTACACTCTCTTTTTTTTCATAATTTCCTGCGAAGTTTCCCTGTTCAGCCAGGCCGGTCGACTTCCCCGCCGGCTCACCTTATGGCACACCGGGACAGCTGCTCCTTAGCCTTCAATATTTCCTTCTTGAACTATGACCATCCCTCCTGGACCCCTTTTTTTCCAAGGGCTGTTTCCTAGGGTACACTTTGAACCAGATTTTTGAGCAGGCCAAAGTCTGCTCTTCAGAAGTCCAGGGTAGAAGTTTTATTGATGGCCCTTCTTGCATCCCTGAGTATCAAGTACTCTATAATTTCATGGTTGCTGTGCTCCAACCACCACATCTCCCACCAGTCCTTCTCTGTTTGCAAACAGCAGGTCTAGCAGGGCCCTACCTCTGGTAGGCTCATGATGGGTGTTACCAGCTCAGAGGGGTGATGGACAGAGCCTCACTGCAATACGATCATTACTAGGAGGTAATTTTCAGTGAAATGGGTATGATTATTGATGAAAAAGAATGGCAGAATTTGATTTGTAATTTCCAATTAAAAACAACCAAAACAAACCATGTCAGTTTAAAGGCTCATGATACTAAAGGGACAAGTCTGTAGCTGCACATCATAGCTGGAAGGTAAAAAAAAGGGGGCTACTGGTGTTACTCTCTTTCTATGGTTTTCTGATTCATTATTGGTGTGAGTGTGAAAATACAGCTTTAGGGATCAACATCTTTATGTGAGCAAATGTGTCATATTGTGTAGAACACAGAGAACCTACATGTAGTTTGTATTGTTTCAAGTATAACTGCTGTAAATGGTAGATGAAAATAACTTGGTTTTCATTTTTGTCAGTTTGGTAGTTGGGCAGGT
Source organism: Acanthisitta chloris (assembly GCF_000695815.1). Classification (NCBI taxonomy): domain Eukaryota; kingdom Metazoa; phylum Chordata; class Aves; order Passeriformes; family Acanthisittidae; genus Acanthisitta; species Acanthisitta chloris. Next base: position 604 of record NW_008671812.1, on the reverse strand, counting down.
CAGCTGGGAGATGGCAGAGCCCACTTGATCGGAGTATATACAAACAGGTACAACTTTTGTTTAAGTGACTCACTCAGCCCTGTGCTCAATTTAACTTATTTGTGGATAGTCCAAGGTGCAACATTAAAAATGCTAATGGTATTTTTGCAGGCATGGTGAGCGGTGGGAACTGCAGCTAAAAGGGTCTGGAAAGACCCCATACTCCAGGTGAGTTGCACTTGATCTATGTACACTAATAGTGAATGTTTTCTTTTTGAAATTTGGTTTGATTTTATGACCTATGCCTTATTTGTCTGTTCTCCATAGGAATGGTGATGGAAGAGCTGTGCTCCGCTCTTCTGTTCGAGAGTTTTTATGTAGTGAGGCCATGCACTACCTTGGAATTCCTACAAGCAGAGCTGCCAGGTATTTTGCTTTTCTTTTTCACAGTATCCTAATTTACATGTAATTTTGTGACCGAGTTTCACTGAGCATCAATAAAGCAGGACAGTTAGTTTCCAAGATGAAAGATCTTTTCATCTCTATGCAATCAGAACAAAATATATCCTCCCAGTTCAATAGATTTTTCGATAAAACTTTCCAGTAATCATAGAATCATAGAATT
>NW_008671811.1:0-4271 GCF_000695815.1 Acanthisitta chloris | reverse complement strand
CCGCCGAGCAGTGCCGGCGCTGCCTCCCCGCGCGGGTCGCCCGGGCTGGGCAGGGACTGCCCCTAAACCTGTAGGAGTTTAAGAATAAAGATAACTCGCAGAGTGTTTGTGTTTTCTCGGGGAACCACTAAAACTGTCCCACTTTGGCTTTGCAGTAAAAATCCTTCGTGTTGCAGGGTTATCCAAATGGATTATCAGATGCTTTCCTGAGCCAACCTAGAAATCCGGGAGTTACAACAAAAACTGTTGAGAACTGCTCGGCAGGTGGAGATTTCCCCTTTAGCAAGCTTGTGTGTGCATTTTGTGGGTTTCCAAACTAAGCATGTGTAAGGGACAGGTGCAGCTAACAGATAAATCTCCTCCAAACCTACAGCCAGTCGTGGCAGGAAGCCACAGAGTATGGTCATTCTTGCACAGACACCTTCTGTCCTGCACCAGAAGGGTCAGCTTGTTGCCCTGCAGGCTCCTTTACTCCTGTATCTCCACCCCTTGAGTTGAGCTGTCACAGTGGGTTTGGGGGCATTGGCAGAATCAGCCGATTTGTTTGCATAGAAATTTGCAGATAGTCTACACCAATATGTGCGAAAGAAAACGCAAGTTTGAGGAGCTAAATCATGCCAGAAAGCTATTGCCCAACCAGCCTGCTCCGTACAGTCCTTGCTTAGTTTTTTTCCCCTCTTAATTGTTCTGTGTTTTTACAGCTTGACTCTAGATATTGGAACTGTAGTTAGGACTTGTTTTCTCAGTGTTTCTTCCAAATGCCTTGCTCATGGGATGCCCATTGACTGTAGAAGATCCTGGCAAGCTTCACAAAGCAAAGCATGTTAGGATAACAGGGTGGAGTTGGCTAGAGAGGATGGAATTATTCCTTGCTTCAGGTGATTTGAGAGAGTACAGCATCAGAGATCCTGACCCTTCTTTTAACTGCACTCTTAGGGTACTGTGTTGGTGTTCTTTCAAAATTCAGTGTCCCTAACAGCTATTGCAAGTCTTTCATCAGAGTTCAGTGGGCCAAAGGGAGCACAGTGTTCCCCAGGGCAGCTAAAATCTAAAGCTCTAGCCAAATAACAGTTGATTCTCTCTGAATTCAGCTCCAACTTTGTTGGATTGGGGTTTTTTTGGCTGGTTTATGTAAAAGACTCTGAAGCTCTCAGATGTTTAAAGTGTTTATGGCAGTCCTAAAACAAAGTAGGCAGATGTCAGAAACCTCTATGGCCAATACAGAATTCAAATCTGATGGGATGTGATGTTAAACCCTTCATAAAATATATTAAGCTCCCGTTGTGACAGCAAGTTTGCATTTTTTAGTGAATTTAACGGGGAAAAAAATTAAGAAATTACTCTAAAACATATCTAACTGACAAATAGATTACAGATCCTTGTCTGTCCTGACAGACTCTTTACATTTAGAACATAAAAGTGAGGTAACATAAATAGAAAGGATTTGACATCTGTATATGTGCATTGGGAATATAAATGTAGGATGGGCACAAAGCACATATAATGTAATTTTAATAGGAATCACATATTGTAAGGAAATGGGTGTTTCACTTATTTTTCTGCCTTCTTGAAAGTTATAGCTGGGTGTTTTTGTGTACTGGAATAACTCATCAAGGCTGATGGGAAAGGCTTAGAATGTGAAATTTAATGAAGTCACGTGCTTATGGATGCAACATATGAAACAGAAGGCAGAGGACATTTAAATGAGTATTAGGAGGAAAAATTAAAACATGTACAACTTGATAGAGCTGAGTATGTTTGTCTGAGGACCCATATGATAAGATCTCTGAATTTGGTTTGTTATTTTAGGTTAAAAGGGAAACATTAGCAGAGGGGTCTGTTCTTTGTTAAGAAAAGCCAGAGGTGAGGTTTGGGGCTGTGCTCATGAATTTTATGAGTGTGTTGACACTTTTGTCAGTCTGAGTGTTGGGGTGTGTACGTGCTGGTTTTATTAGCTTGCCACAGAAGCCTTCTCTGTCTCATCTCAGCCCAACAACAGAAGACACAATGCACTGACTAGCATTGCCCTGGGTCTTTGATCTAACCCATGAGACATCATTTGGAGTGTTCTGCATTATTTATCACTACTGAAGTATTTTCAATTAAACTGACAGATTAAATACTAACTTTGCCTGGCAGATAATGAAATTCTTGTTTCTTTTCCAGGGAGGCTGACTTGAAAGAAGCCAGACATGAGAGGGCACAGGAATTTGTACTGCCTGGCTCCACATTTACTAACAAGTAAGCACTATATGATACCACAGGATGGAAGCAGCCTTGGTTTCTGGTACTGACAGTTGTCACACAGGTGAGGAACACTCAGGGGATTCCAGAGAAGCCTCACAAAGGGTGGGCAACTGGAGGTAGAGAAAGATTACTCACCACCTTCCAGTCCTGGGTGCATTGCTGCTAGACCTTCAGTCTGACAATAAATCCATGTGGAACTGCAGAGGTAAGAAGAAGAGACCTTTGAAATTTACTACCAAAAATGTCATTCAACCAACCCACCAACTCTGACCTGCATTTGAGAACCTTTTCCTGGAGATACTTTGGTAATTTCCTCCAGTATTCCTCTGAGGAAGACCATTGCTTGCTGGCATTACACCATTCCTTAGTACTTGTAATAAACCATAATTTGGGGGGGGGGGGTTAAATGGCCATTCAGCTTTGCACCCCACACAAACCTGGTTGGCTGTGGAGATATTTGTGCCATATGTCCTTATATACTCCTAGAGCTCTCTTTATGAGAACTGGTGAACAACAGGAGGGTTGTGTGCTTGGCTTCCATAAGGAATGCGGAAGAGCTCTGTGATTTTGTGCATCTTGGGTCTGGGTGAAAGAAATCCTTTACCCTGCCCAACTACTGCATTGCAGTAAGAAACATCTAAGCATTTTAAATTCCATAAAAGGATAATAAAAACAATAAAAATCTTCTGAGGGTTTATTTTTTCCCCCTAGTTTGTGAGAGTTGGAATGACAGTTCTCTCTCCGCAAGGTTTGCCATACCAAGCAGTGTATGGGTTTCTCATGGATTCAAGGACTGTCATTCAAGGAATGTTGCAAGCTTATTTTTGAACTGCCTAATCTGAAGAAACTGAACTGCCACTTATTCTGCTCTCAAAAGTATCTCAGTTTTCTGCGTGAAATGAGTAGGTATGTTTCTTTTCCTCACCCTCATCTCCCAGCAGAGTAGTTTCTGGATTCATGTTTATTTTTAGAAAGATCTGTGAGATCACAAAAGATGCATAGATTGGAGCATTCTTCTATACCATATTTGCATGCTGGTAATACACACTCTTGTTCATTTTTCATTTCAGTTCTGTATTTGCTGTTAATTATGAAGCTCATTTCCCAAACCTGTAGGAGTTTTGCTAGGAAAAGACAGCAAGGTATCTGTCCAGAGTGCACCATAATTTCTGGGTTAAAAGCAGGAGCCATCCCTGTGAGAGTACACTGTGGTGTTGGAGAGTAGTTTCAAGGGCAGGAAGCACAGAGCTGGGCAGTTACATTAACGATGGGAATGTGAAAATGGACGCTAGGGACTTAAATATGCGACAGGGAGTGTGAACAGGAGCGAGGGATGCAGAGCCATGGGAAAAGGAGAAGGCAGCCAGTAGAGAAATGGTGAAAGTTTCTTCTCCAAATTCGTGACTTGTCAGCTACAAGGGATGAAGGAAAGGAGCTGGAGGAGGCCTATGGACTGTAATTCTACTGTGGCTTTGGAAAAGGCAAATGGGATCCCAAGATGTGTCAGGCAAAGGGCTTCCACTATAAACTAGTGCCACTGTGAAAGGCCCTGCTGAGCGCACTTTAAGGCACGAAGACGCATTCAAGTTAGCAGTGGCACACACAATTCCGGGAGGTGAACTGAGCCTTCCTTACAACAGCAGTGCCTGTTTCTTCCAACAGGGCATTAGCTTGAAAGCAAATCAACCACCACCACGTTTACACAGGAAGATGGATGCACAGATCACTGCCACTGGGGTGTCACCGGGACACTCCGTGAATTGCTGCGGGATGGGGATAGGGATGGGGATGGGGACAGAAATGGAGATGGGGATAGGGATGGGGATGGGGATAGGGATGGGGATAGAGATGGAGATGGGGAGAGGGATGGAGATAGGAATAGGGATGGGGATAGAGATGGAGATGGGGATAGGGATGGAGATAGGGATAGGGATGGGGATAGAGATGGAGATGGGGATAGGGATGGGGATGGGGATAGGGACGGGGATGGGGAGTGGGATGGAGATGGGGATAGGGATGGGGAT
>NW_008671810.1:0-9881 GCF_000695815.1 Acanthisitta chloris | reverse complement strand
ATATAGACACTCTTACACATATATATTTATATACTAAAGAGAATTTTGATTAACCTGATTTTGGATATGTTTCACCTCTGCCCTACTGCACTGTAGAAAAGAAGGATGCTGACATAGTCAACCACACAAAATGTAGACTCCAAAAAACCTAAGTATTGCTGATTATTCTTTTGTGGCTTTGAGTCTTGGGCTATGCAAAACCAACCAAGAAATATGGTAGGAGAAAAAAATGTTCTTTCTTAAAAAGGCCATTTCTAAATTACAGTGAGGACAATTTGAGTTTGCCATATGTTTATAGATCATCTTTAATTACTGACAATGAGCTAAAAATGTCCGGGGAAATGGGATTCCTATCACAATTCAAAGGTGGATTATAAGTGATTTAGGAGCTAATTCAGTTGCAGCTCAAAGATAGCTGGATCAGATCCTAACTCAGCTGAAATGAGCAGTAAGAATTGTATTTTCATTCTGTGTTACATGAGAAAATATACTCTTTCCAAATATACTCCAAACAGAAACCTTCTGTAACAATCCAACAGAAACTTTCTGTAACAATTCAAATGCCTTATCACAATCTTCACCTACATTTCCAAACCAGCACCAATTCCTATTGACCAAAGAGTAATTAAGAGCTCCCTGTACTGGAGCTTGTTTTATTCACACCCAGGAGTACTAAGGAGCTGCAGAACTACCCTATTCATCAGGCTATTAATGTGTGTCATCAGACCATTTAGAGGCCACGAGTGCCAGGTCCCATGGTGGTATGTCACACAGGCACAAAGCAAACAGATGGTGCCTCGAGGATAATATGCACTCTTGGTTACAAGAAGATGCAACGATCAGATGTAATGCAAAATGGGGGAATAGGAGCAGGACAGAATGAATGAGGAGAGCAAGTTCTGCTTGGTTCCCTATGTCTTCATGTAACAAAAAACATCTGCATATTAACATGAAATAACAGCTCTGGATGCATTTGTGTTTTCCTCCCTCTCCAGTTTTGTCCTAATGTCCCTGTTCCTCTGACACACGTTGCAATCCTGTTGTGAAACCAGTCATTTTCTGAAAGTCTGAAAATAGCAGGTGGGCATGACATGAAATGACTAGACAGCCAGCATTTGGGACCAGCTCCGAAGGAGATGTACATTGCACATTTGGAAAAAAAAAAAAGAAAAGAGGGAATAGGGAAAAGGACAGCAAATTATTCAGTTTCTTCTATTTACTTGTAAGATCACACATACCCCAAACTAGGATAACTACATCCTTCTGGACTGTCACCTGGACAACCACTGCTACTGCCCCTCACTGCTGCTGGGAGCTTGGCTGGTGCCAAGGCAATGCCAGGGAGGTGTCTGTGCTGTTCTGGGGAACCAGCATGAGATGCAGAGCTCGACACAACCAGCATAACAAACTGAGCAAAACACTTCGTTAGCGTGCGACTGTGCAGCCCATGCAGCAAGCTGAGAACCTCAGCTGCCCTCTGGCCTGGCTTACCCCTCACAGCCCAGATTTAACCCTGGTGTTTGGCCTGTCTGCTTTTTATGGAGCTCCCTTTCCTTTCAGTTTGTGAAACCATGCCATCTTTTGTACTTATTCTCTAAGCCAAGCAAGAGCACACGTCCGGCCACAGAACACGCTTGTCTTCACAGCTGACAAAGTAGCAAGTCACAGCAATTACACTTTGAGTTTGCTGGGTGATGTTAGTAACTGCATCTCTTACACTTCCTCAGAGGGGCACTGATGAAGCCTGGGGTTTGGTCTATACCAGGCAGAAAAGCTACAGAGATCTCCATCTCCCTGCACCCTGCCTGGATCCAGCAGCACATGCAGAGAAGGAATCCTGGAGCCCTGGCTAGTCACCCCAGGGACTTCTCATCACAGTGGGTTGTCAGAGCATGCCCAGGACAAACATCTGGGATGCTAGAGCTGACCACATCACATACCAGTGCTGCAGTGGTCTTGCAGGGCCTTGACCTGTCACTACTTGTTGCCAGAAAAGAACTTTCTTCGTTATGTTCAACAAGCACAGGCAGATGATCAGAAAGAAGTGGATACAATAATGAAGCACAACAACTACAAATATGTTTGAGGTTTCCAGATGGGAAAGCACCAAAGCAGGGCCCATCTCAGGTCATAGCCAACCTTAAAAAAACCAACAAAAACCCAACAACTACACAACACAGGACTTTCTTTGCAACATTTGCATCTGCTCAGTGAAGAACTTCCTGGGAGTGCCATTTCCCAAAGATTTAACTTGTCTGAGGAGCAGAGTAGCATAATGAAGCTGCAACAGAAAAACCCACAATATTATGCAATGGGAAAACTTTGGGGCATTTCATGAAGCAACCAAGTGGGAAAGCTGAAGGGTTTAACACAATGCCTGTAATTCCAGTCATTTTGTGAAAACACCCAAACATTTATTCTAAATAAAAATAAACATCTAATCAGACTTAAAAATACTTCTTTAACTCCAATACTTTATGTTCCTATGACAGATTTTAACATTACATAACTTGTCAAGTAACATAGTCCTTATCTCCATCACACCACACCTGGTTTTCTGTACTAGCAGATGTCATGCAAGTATCAAAACATATGTACCACAAAAAGAACCTAAAATGTCATCAGTGGAAAGATCAGCATAGCTGAGCCTCATGAGTTGGAGCTGGAAAAGGCAATCTATCCCCAGATCTGTTTTCTTGCAAAGAAGCCCTCAGGATTTGCAATGTAAGGACTGAGTTCATGGAGATGTCTGTATCTCTCTACTCTGCATCTGATCCCAAAAAATCTCCAAAGAGAGGAGTAATTGCAAGGGGTTTATTTTGGTTTAGTTACTTGTAAGTGAAATATAGCATGTCTAATTGTAGATGAAGAACAAAACAGGGATTTCCTACTGGTGTTATCAATGTTTAGCACTTGTCATCGAGACGAAGAAACAAAATACATAGGGAAATCCTGATCCTCTATGGAGGAATTTTTTTCTTCCTAAATCCTTCAGTTGTAGTTCAGGCATTGGCAATGTTGTTACTCTGGAAATCTTCAAGCTGTAGTCAGAATTGCATGGCACTCACCACTTTGTAGTCCTGCTCCTGTTCTTACCATCACCCCCACCATTAGTTCATCCCAGTGTTGTTTCAGCCCTTCTTCTGTTTTAGAGAGGAAGGAGCTACAGTAAACAACAGTAGGGAAGAATTCTGCTCATCAGGACTCTAATTTTTCCTGCTATATTGTAAAACCCTACATGGAACAGTTTGATGGAAGAGGCCAAGAAACCAGCATGTGTGTGTGCTTAAATGGAGAGCTAGCAGAACCTGCAGCATCTCTGTAAATAACTTCCCTGGCAAGGAGTGAATGTAGTTTCAGAGACTATGGCTCTGTTATTATTCCCTAATAAATGTATGAGAAACACAGTGCCAATGGTCAGCCAGGCAGAACACACCACCAGGACAGAATTTATGATTAAACAGGCAAACAAAGCAGCACTTACATTTCTGACTCTACAAATCTGCTCAAGCACTGGAGCAAGAGTAACAACAATGAAACCCATAAACAAATTTACTCATAGGGAGCAGGGCAAGGAAAAGAAAGGTGGAACTTTTTCTGTCTTGTTGGGAAGAAATGACAGAGAAGACATATGCCTTTGCCAGAGTTTTACACAAAGCCAAGTGTGAACTGCCATGACTCCTCTGACAGAGTAGGACTGGAAAGAGGCCTTGAACTAGAAGTTAAACAGCAAAATATGAGCTGCATGCTCATGTTATTGACCCAAGAGCTAACACATCAACACACAACTTGGAATTGTTAAAAGTTCCTTAATTAAAGGCACATTTGTGGCTCACTTACTCCAGCCAGCAGGAGCAGATCTAGTTTGTAAAGCAGGAAGCCAAGATCCAACCCAAGGAAAGACATGCAGACAGCAAGAGGAGATAAACTGTTGCAGGGAGAAAGTCATTCTCTGCACAGACACATGCCCAGAACAAGGTAAAGCACCAGCAGCTGGCTGAGAGTGGAGGTCATAGTACAAAGCATCACCTACACAAATCAACACAAAAAGCAAGGTGAAAAATACCCTGTCCACAAGCAACAGGAGCAAGGAGCCTAAATGACCTCCTCTGGCCCACAGAGGCAGAGGCAGGGAAGAGTAATCCTGAAAAAAATCGTAACTTCATTGAAGGCTTTCTTAACTCAATGCTCCTCAGCTCCATACAGCCCAAAGGTCTGAACCCAGCCCTGGGAGTGCAATGAAAGAATTTTGTCTCTCTGCAGCAATGTCCAGGATCCATCACCAACTGAGCCTCAGATACAAGCACCTCCCTGCAGCAGAAGAGTCCCATGACACTGCACAAAAATGGAAACCTAGGTCCAACTAATCAGGTAAGCAGGCACATGATGGAAAAACTGCCAGGTGAGTCTGCAGCAACACAGAGGTTACAGCAGGCAGCCACAGCACTGGGGTTAGAACTGAAGCTAAATGGGAAATGAAAACCACCAAGCTTGAGCATCTGGACAGGCCAAGGTCAGGGAAAAGCACCCCAGCTGCTCTGGGTTGGAAACACTGAAAGAAGCAACATGCATCAGCAACATGAAATCCCTGCAGAAGGTGTGCGTCAAATGAAATCACAGCCAGTTTCCCCAACAGAAAGAATAGGCAATCAAAAGTCTCCATGATGAAAAGAAGAGGAAGATTTAAAAGCCCATAACTGGGGCAGAGGGAAAGTCTACATTCCTCAAGTCAACACTGTGCCCAAATACCAGGCAAACAGTGGCATAAAAAAAGTCCAGAGTGCCATGAGAAGCAGAAAGATGATTTAAGGTGGATGGGTCTACTTTATTTCTTGTCTTCATTTAAATATTTAATCTTACTGTTTAATAGTTTAATTATGGAAAACAGCGGCTCTGGATAAGACACTGAAGAAGGACTATGGCTCAATTTCTTCTCTCTTCTTTTGTTTTATAACAAGACTTTGGCAAATGATTTTCTTCTTTGCACCACTATTTCACCTCCTAAATTTGGCTATTCTTGCAGGTTTAGATAAGAGAAATTTGCAGTCAAGCTTTCCCTTACTGCACTGGCCCTGTTGTCCTTAGTCCTGCTGAGAGCCATGGGCAGTGCCAGGCCAATACTGCATCCAGGGGCAATGTGCTGTCTGTGCTGCAGGACCATTGCCTTAAGCTTCACCAGTAACTCCTGTCATTTCACCTTGTGCTGGCTTTCTCAGGACTTTGTGCACAAGTGAGACCCCAAAATGCCTTTTGAAACAAGGACCTCAGCAAAATGCTTTTAAGATCTAAATTTATATGTGTGAATCTTGGCGCAAATCCTAATATATGTGTGTGTGTGTGTGTGTGTGTGTGTGTGTGTGTGTGTATACACACACACACATATATTCCTGTCAGTGCTAATTATTATTTTTCCACATAATTGTAGGAGAGAAGGTGCCAACTATGAAAGAGAGGGGAAGGCAGCCAGGCTGAAGGCAGAGGGATCTATGTGTTCCATCAGAAGGCAGAGTGGGTGGTACTTCTTCTACAGCTTCACTCATTTGCCTTGGTGGAGACCTCCTACAGAAAGGTGTACAGCAGCACTTCAAAATACCACCATGGGAGACAGGAAGATGGGTTAGGAAACAAATGTGCAGAGTAGGTAACTAGAAACCACATGAAAAAGTAATGTAAAAACAGTATGTCTGTGGTCTCCACTGTTTCCATCCCTCCTACCTATCTGTGACACTAGGTAAACTGATTTATAGTTCGATTTGTTCATTGTTACAGAAAATTGACCAAATTTCTGGTCTTCAAAAAAATTTAACGTGTCTGTTAATGAGGCCACTGTAAAGTATGTAGTTTTTTCCTCACTTTGGAGTCCATTTGTCTCTGACACACAGCTACTGATGCAAGATAACAAACACACTATTCTTTCACACCTTTCCTAGATCACAGGATAAGTGAAGGAAAGGAGTAGGTGATAGGGATTATGGACTGCAGCAGGGCAGTGAGATCACTTCATATGCCAGAAAGGGTAATTCCAGCTATGGCCCAACAACCAGAAATTAAAAGGGAATTTCTAACATTGTGTATACAATTTCAAATCACTGTTGCATTTATTTTTTTACAAAATCAACCATAAAAACTCAAGAGACCTTGAGGTCTGCCAAGGATTTATTCACTGTGTGGCTGCAACCAAGTTCCTTCCCTTCCAGGTGCTTCTGTTTGCTTTGTCTTACCCATTTCATTTCTTTAGGGCAGAGAATATTTCCTTGTCTGTGTTTTCACAGAAATCAGAGCAAGGGCACTCCAGCCTTGAGTGATATCCCTTGCTGATATTTTAATAATGATACCTGAAGATTCATTTAGAGCAGATGGCCTCCAAGTCTTCAAATAAGCAAGAAAGTTAAGTGTTGGTTTTGGTTAAGAGCACTTTGAATAAATGGAGGACTCTGAATCCAAAGACAGCTCGACTGAACCAATTTAACCACTCTAGTAGGTCCCTAGGTGGGAAATGTAAGCTGCTCCATAAAGTAGTTGCAGCATTTCCTTGCACACATAGCAGCCAGTGCTGCTGCCTACAGTGATTCCTCACCAGTCTGCACAAAGTATGCTGAGTCTGAGGGTCAAGGACAGAGGAAAATGGCACTGAAGGAGTTGCATGGACAAAAAAGCTAAAAGAAGAAAACAGAAACTAAGTTCAGGTATGAAATTTAAAAAAAAACCAACAAAATGAACAAAAATAGATAAAAAATTCCCCCGACATCAAACCACAAAAATGGTGGGAAATGCAACATTCAAAGGGCCCTGCCAGAAGATAAGCAGAGCAAGTTCTTTTTCTCTATTAAGCAAAAGAATAGCAACTACTTCAAAGGAGATATTCACACAGTAATTCAATGCATCATATATTTACTTGTTTCATGCAGTTGCCAAGCCCACCTATTTTACTGCCAATGGAAAAGTGGTGGGATTTTCAACACTTAGTAGTTATAAGTATAGCATATTTTACCTTTACAGCATAGTCATGGGTAGTTATTAATTTGTGTCTCATAATTGACTCTTCAAAGCATGTAATGTATTCTGTTACTCGTTTAAAATGCAGGTTGACCAATGATCACATAGGCAATAAAGGTGGGGAAAAATGAGAGATTACAGACCAATTGTCTATTTAGAACTCGCTCTCCCAGTCTAGGGAAGTCTCCCAATTTCAATAGATTTCCTTGTACAGTTCCCACTAGTTGCTCATCCCTAGTCCCAAAGCAAATTCTGTACCCATTTCACTTAATTCCTTCACATATTTATTCATTTCAATACTTTTTTTTTTGCACTTCTGGCACTTTTTTTTTCAAGTGATGTGAATTGTACCATTCATTCTGCTGACCTTTACAAAAGTAAGAGGAACCTTCATTTTTACAAGTCTCCCATTAACATTCAAAATGTCTGTGCCACATTTCCTATAGCCATGTAAACATGGTTGAGAAAATTAAATGGTCTAGTTAATTTGCTGATTCCAGTGGAATCATCCAGACTTACTTAAGGTATCCACATTTAAACCAAATGATTAATACAGTGATAGTGAAAACCAGAGGAGTTCCTAATGATTAGCTAAATGCTGCAAAGTGTTAGTGGTAATGTAAAAAGATTATAGATGGTTTCTCAAGGAATTTTAGCTTGTTGGGTCAGTCTTTTTTTGTGTTAAAGCATCGTAACAAACCACGGACAATAACTGTGTTTTATTACCACCTTCTGGTTTTCAACTGCTGTAGGTTTTAGTTCTCAGCATCCTTCCTTGCCCCACAGATTGAGGCCAACTAGGTTGGATATTCCTGTCAGTACAGTTCTGGGCCTCTCAGGTCAGGAGGGACACTGAGGGGCTGGAGCAGGTCCAGAGAAGAGCAACGAGGCTGGTGAAGGGACTGGAGCACAAGTGCCATGAGGAGAGGCTGAGGGAGCTGGGGGTGTTCAGCCTGGAGAAGAGGAGGCTCAGGGGAGACTTTATCACCCTCTACAACTCCCTGACAGGAGGTTGGAGTCAGGTGGGGGTTGGTCTCTTCTCCCAGGCAACCAGCAGCAGGACAAGAGGGCACAGACTCAAGCTCTGCCAGGGGAGGGTTAGGTTGGATATTAGGAAGAGATTTTTTCTGGAGAGAGTGCTCAGGCATTGGAATGTGCTGCCCAGGGAGGTGGTGGATTCCCCATCCCTGGAGGTTTTCAAGCTGAGACTGGATGTGGCACTTAGTGCCATGGACTAGTGACCACGGTAGGGTTGGACTCGATGACCTTGGAGGTCTTTTCCAACCTGGTTGATTCTATGATTCTATGACTACTTTTAGCTGCAGATTTGAAATAATAACTGTATTCTTTCACTTTTGCTTGCTTTATTCTGAAGTCCTTTCCTGGCATATAGTGGCCTTGAAACGACCAGTTTTCTTAAAAGTGTGTACTTAAGTCTCCATTATATCTAAAATGATCACACCTGGAAAGAGAAAAATTGCTTCTATCCATGTGTATGGAGATTTGCAATATCTCTGAGAATATAAAATACTCCTCAATGTCTATAGCACTTTTCACAGGCATCACAGAAGAGCACACTTTACTGCAATATTAGATAAAATTATTATTAAACAGAGATTTGGCTTTACTTTTTCCTAAACTTATAAGGAGAAACTACAGCTAACTGCCCTTTCTTGATATCACACCAGTCAGTCTCTGGAGGATCAGATAACCCTTTAGGGAATTATTTTTCTTTCTTGGAATGCTTTAAGCAAAGCTTCTAGGAGAAAGAGACTGAGTGTAGTCTTAGGCGACTCGATATTAGTCAAGTCTTACAACAATATCTCAAGCAGACAAACATCCTACTTGGAAATTTGGCCAAAGTGGCTCATAAAAGCTATATCAATAATCAAGCAGAAATCCTTGAACTCAGTGCAAAGGGACAGCTGAAGCTGTATGATGTGCTTTATATAGTTTCAGAGCAGATGCTCTAATGGTTCAGATGTTTGTGAGAAGACTGTGTTTATGTCCTCAGAGACTTTTGAAAACAGGCAACAACTTTCTCGTCCTGGCCCTAGTCTGCTCCCAGACAGAGGTGGCTGGTGTTGTGCTCAAGCTAATAGCAAGAAGCACAGGCAGCCAGCAGCAGCCAGGCAAACCTACATCCATGATATCAAACCTATAGGCAGAAAAATCTGATTAATATGAAATCCTACCAGAAGAATTATGAAGTCTTCTGGAATAAGACAGCTGTCACAATATTTACCCTACATACGACAGAAGAAAAACTTTTTAGACATTTTAAAATCCTAACAACCTAATTTGATAATAGTAATTTATACTAAACATGCTGATAGGAGTTTGAGAACAGGATATTACAGAAAGAATCAGGTTGCACCCAACATTACCATTTCAATAGAAATAAAATGTTGTTTAATAAACCTAAAGTAAATCAGGTCAATTTACCACTGCAGCCACACACTGAGTTTCAGCAGAAAAAAATTTTCAGAACTTCTTGTGGGGGAAGAAGGGATTTTAGTAGATGCCTGAAGAAAACTCTCACTTCTCCAGCACAGCCAGTTCTGGTTTAGTTTGTGCTAAACACATCCATATATTTACAAAATAATACCACTGTTGAATTCAGATACATGAAAGAGACAGTTGGGGGGAATTCTCTGAAAGAAAGTACTCTAATTAAAATTGCTTTTGGCAGGAGATAGGCAGGAAGATTAATAGTACAGTATATATCACCCAAGTCACATTTAATAAATTCCTTAAGTCTGCTATGCAGGTTCAGTCAGCTCAGAACTTCAGCTGAAACATACTTGGTTTGTTTCCTCCCACTTAGCCTTGATGCAAAAACATCAAAACGAACCATTTACCCATGGAAAAATTATCATATTTGT
>NW_008671809.1:0-14614 GCF_000695815.1 Acanthisitta chloris | reverse complement strand
ATATATATATATATAAAACTTTGCCTTAATAAGATAATATTGTCTCTCCCCTCACTATTGCCCTTTGCTCTCTTTCCTCTTTTCTCTGCTTCTCTGAGGAAAAAGGTTCATGTGTTAAATAGGCTGAAAATTAGCATTTGCCTTTATTTATAACTAAAAGTGACTTCTTTATGAACACTTTCTATATTGTATGTCAAAAGAACTATCACACTGGGCAGAAATGTGGTAAGATAACAAAGTTGACATGACTCGCTGTATTCCAGAGATGTTACAAAACATTAGGTCATACTAATAAAACAGAAGTTGGAATTCTGCAGCTTTGTTGCTTCTCCTGTCTAGCAGGTACTAATAAAATGCATGTCACACTTCTCATTAAGCAAACCTAAGTGGCTGGGACGCAACTTGGACTTGCTGAGCTTAACAAGCTTGTGATAAATCTGGGGAAAAAAAATAAAATCAAAACCCAGCCCAACCAACCAACACAAATCACACAATTTAATTTCCTCAAAACCATCACCCAAATGCAGCACAAATGAACCCAGACTCCTTGACTGTCTAAAACTCAATCCTCTGAGTGATATGCTTGTAATGCAAGGATGATTCTCATTCACTAGCAAAATTCAGTTTGTTTATTCCTTTATTTAAAAAGCTGCAGGTCTTGCACTATGATAGTTACAAATGAAGCAGCCAAATGGAAGCAAATCACTTCATACCTGATGAGCTCCTGAAGTTTCTTACCTCAAAGCTCTACTCAGCTTCTCATAGTTCATTGTGGGCTTGTTTTTGCGCTGTCCCCATTTCTGTGCAACCAGTTCAGGTTGATTCAATTTAAACTCTCCTTCATCACCAACCCAAGAAATACAGTCCCGAGCATCTTTATCAGTAAGAAGTTCTAGCAGAAACTGCCACAGCTGAATCTGGCCATTGTTCCCTGTTGAAACAGGAATATCAAGATACAGTTCAATTTGTCCTTTTTATCTTCCCCTCATAGCTACAAATTTTCAAGCAATGTATTAAAGCAAACCAACACTGAATATATGATGGAAGGAAAGCTTGCACTTAATTGACTGCTTCTGATGAATCTTTTGTAAACGTTTTCCTGCAAACTCACTAGTATAATCTATTAAAACAATGATGGATACAGAAAAAATTAATCAAGATTTCTCATTAATCTGTCCCTAGAACTTTAAGAAATCGCAAAACACTACACATAGTCATTTAGACACATATTTAGCCCTAAAACAGAACAGATTTAGCAAGAGCTGCTTATTCCTCTTCTAGGCGCACACACATGCACACACACACCTCTATCTATGTCATAGAAGCTGCTTTTTTAGAAACAGTTTGGTCTCCAATTTTCAACATGAAATATTAGAAATACAAAAGAAACCCCCAAACTTTAGTTTACATCAATGGAACATCTTTCATGTCCAATCACTAAGATTTCTTTTTATTCCAGTACCTGCAGTTGAATTCCTAAATTCCCAATGAGATACAGGGAGCAAACATAGTGTCTAAAGAGAGAGACACAGAGTATTTCTTGACAACAAGAAAAAATAAGGTAAAGAAATAAGATGAGTCATTAATAATTGAAGAGTGTGTATAAATAACAGCAATTTCAACATCAAACTGCAGATTTAGTGTGGGGTTTTCCAGATGTATATTCACTTAACAAAAAGAAGAAATATGAAACTTGCTAAATTTTGAAGTCACCAAATTGCAAGGGAGCAGAGGAGCATGGGAAGAAGCAGAGCAAGTAGCAGCTAGGTTTGGTTTCTACAACATGCAGTTGATTCTCTCCCCTTTCTGCAAATGGAAAGAAGTTAAACGCTTGAATAAATGTTCTGCAGTTTATTGAGAGGACAAACAGTTAAGTGATGGGGAAGAGAAACAATTTTATGCATTTTATTTACCGCAGGACTGAGAAACTAAAGCACCACATTAACACAGAGCTTGTGTGAGCTGACCAACCTGCCAGGGTTGCATATGCTTCCCATGAATTTTGTAGCTTCATATAACATGGCCTCCTACAAACCTCACACTTGGAGCAACAAAGATGCAATCCACCAAACTGTGATTTCAGTTAATGAGTAAGTGTTTACTACATCTGCATGTAAATATAATGGAGACAATACCTGTTCTGTTCCCAGGGGAACTCCTATCTTCTCCAGAGATCCTTGGAGCTCTCTGTACTTTAGCTGCCTTTGCACTGCTGTTTATCACTTTAATGGTGGTCGGCGTAGCAGGCTGCACAGATGCTGGAATAATCTGCACAGCTGTAGAGCAGAGAATATTGCAGAACATCAATTATAAATTTCTGGCACAGAAATAGGCATATATTATTTATTAGCTGTATTACTATAATATCTAGAAGCTAGTTTTTCTCTTTGCTAAAAAGGCACACTGCTGAAGTCACGATGCTAAGTATAACTTAAAGACTTTTTACCTCTTATAGTGAAAATTGTAGTTTTAGACTTGCTGCAGAGGTGTCACATTAAAGAGAAAACATCAGCTTTTTATGTGTATTACATATTTCCATAAAAAAACCCCAAACTGTCTCATGCCTTTGTTTTCATTTGTTACCACGTGATCTGCCTTAATGTCCTTTTTTCTGCAGTCACTGTGCCACCCCCCACACCTGCTATCAAAACAGCAAAACTCCCTTCTATTGCAATGGTGTAGAATGCAAGCACCCCACTCTGGATGGCTTGAACTAGACACAACCCTATGACCTAACACAAGGTCTGTCTATTTAGCATATAAGCTGCTTACAAGTCTTTTGAAAATGGATTCATTTTAATAATTGATGACACTGCTTCAGCTGAAAGAATGAGCTTCAAGTAACTGGCCAAGTGATTTTAATGTATTATTTCTAGTCCCAGTTTCCAAGTCTTGTCTCCCACGCTCCCTTTCAGACTTTCTTAAAATTAATACTTAATATATCAATTCCTTAATGCAATATATAACCTAAACCTCCAGAACAACTAAAACCCTTAAATATGTACCCTAGACAGCTTATTTCAAGTGAGTAGAAAATCTACCACTCAAAATGAAGGTTATAAACTTTCATAGTTCAGGTCATACACCTCCTTTCAATCAACAGCAAAATACAGAGAAACTCAATGTAATATTTTGAAGTTTAAAATGTGTCCTCCTCCCCTCACCAAGGAAAACTACTCTCTCAAGTGATTTGCTAGATGTTGTACTCTTATAGTGCTGAACCAAAATACAGTGCTAGACCTGCAAGCAGTGAATTGTGTGAGTTGATGCTGACAGAGGCACTTACGCTGATCAATAGTAACAGTTGCTATTTCTCCAGCATGCTCTTGGCTAGCCAACACATCTGCAAATCAGAAACAAAAATAGTAAGTTTTTATTTAACCCACAAATTTCAAGTCACCTGAAGATCAAAAACTTTCATATTTCATAAAGGAAAAAAGTCAACATTTGGTATCAGTCTGCAAGAGACATGTATAGCTTATGGTCTTAGGAGTAGAGATATTTAACATCTGTCACTCAATTTTTAGAAATAAGGATGTACATGGCAAATTTCAAGGTATCTTATATATTCTCTATCCCCTAAAACCTTTAGCCATATCATGTAAATGAAGATGGAAATAGCTTTTAGCCTGCCAAGTTACATTCAAGCATGGTGAATCTGAAATGTACACATACACTGCTGCATTATGCACACAGAACACATCACTTAGTGGTGTGTTGTGTACCAGCTAAGGCTTTCATTGCCTGTGTTTAATCTTCACTTCTACAGGACACAGAAATGTACACTTAGTAACTCCCAATCCGTATTAAATTATACAACTATCAAAGTCAGCAGATGCCCAAATTACAAATGTTTCTTAAAAAAACAAGGAGGAATCATCAGTCACTACCTCCTACTAGTTACACAGTTTAACAAAGGGCAGGCCAACAGTGTTTAGAATGCAGACATGTTCCATAGCAGCAGACACTAATTCCTCCTGTTAGCCTGCAGTGAGCGATGCCCAGTTTTAAGTCAAGGAAAAATAACTGCTCACCACTGTTTTCATCTTTAAAGAAAGAAAGGGGAGGGGAAAATAAAAGGAAGAGAAGGAGGGAGGGGGAATAACTAAAAATCGGTTACAGGAAAATCTGCCTTACACTTTCGGAGAAGCTCCAGGTGGCTCCAAAGGATTTCTCCTCGTGGGACACGCTGGAAGAAGTCTTCTTGGCTGAGGCTACAGAGCTCCCGCCCAGGAATGCTGAGGGCATTGAGGTCGATGTCAGTCATGCTGAACTCCTTCATCACCCACACCACCCAGTGGAGCACCTGGTCTGTAGACCACTGCACTGGGTCTGTGAATCACAGAAACAAACAGGTTGGAAAAGACTTCTGAAATCAAGTGCAGCCTGTTACCACCACTGTGCCAACTTGACCATGGCACTAAGTGCCATGTCCAGTCTTTCCTTATACAAAAAAGAAAGAGATGAAACATCTGCAAATCATCTCATCATATTCTGCAAGGTTCCTCCTCAACTATATAACTCCTTCCATAGATGTAAATCCATTAAGAAGCCAAGTTATTGTGATCAAATCTGACTGGAGAGTTGACTGCGCTCTTAAAATGCTGATGGAGTGGTGTGGGTTGTTGGGGAGATGGAAATGGGAAAGAGAGGATTTTCTTTAGTAAAATTTTTTACGTCAGAACTACACCTGACACAACTCAAACACAGAAAATAATTATTTTTCCTTTTCCACAGGAAAAGTCTTCTTTTTCTTCAAAAGAAGACTATTCTCTCTCACACAAGGATACTCTTCCTCAAATATGTCCATCAGCATGGGATTATGACAACATATTACATTCTAAACTTATTCACACTATTCCAGTTTCTACACTAATAAAAACCACCATTGCACTGGGTTTGGCTGGTATGGGTTAATTTTCTTCACAGAAGCCCATATGGGTGCTGCGTTTTAGGTTGGTGTTCAAATCAGTTTTAGTAACACAGAGATGTTCTGGCTACTGCTCAGCAATGAGTGCACAGATGTGCCAGGCCATGAATATGTGGCTCAACTCAACACAGAATATGTGAAACAGACAACTAGCAAGAAAAGTTTGAAGAGAACAATGGGCTTGAGGTGGTTACAACCCATGTACTCCTTCCTGGAGCCTGGGGACAACCAACATCATGACGGTGAACAGATGTCACACTGACAAGTTTCTATGTTATGATAAATTAATTCTTAATATTCATTAATTCTCAAAGAAAAATTAAGAGAATTAAAGAAACAAAAGTTTTCTAAGTCTACAAACATTATCTAGGAGCTACAAATTCCATTTAGCTTAATAAAGGACAGTTACAAGGCATCATTTTTCATTGATGGTATCTAAAACCATGCAATGTAATCCTTTGGCAAGAGACACACCACAAGGGGTTTGGTCTTCAACACACCAACAGTGAATTTTCACCAAAAAGCTGCTACTTTGTTCTCACTGACAGAACACAATCTGTTAAGGTAACATGAATCATTACTTTCTCTAACCAATTCCATGTTTTCCAAGCTTTCTGCTGCTCTCTTTTCTGGCTTTATTTCTCATAACAATTAATATTATCCTTCTTTCTAGAGACTTTTGCAATAGTACGAAATATTTGGATTCTAACAGCAGAAGTACCTTTAACAGCTAAAAATTTGTAATCTTTAAAAAAATCCACCAAAAGATAACACAAAGAGAAAGCCACAACAACTCAAAGACTGCTAAAAGCTAATTTTTCATTTGCAGCAAAGCAGAGAAGCCTAAGGATGAAGACACTGAACCACTACTTTTCTGGATGATTATTTACTGGCTGGACTTGACTTTTACTATTAGCACACTCTGTCTTCTGGAAGGACTCAAGGAATAATTTCATATCATAATGTAGAACCTAGGGGTACCTTAGTTCAGCCCAAGTCGCTGCAATGTCAACTCGGAACACATTTAAAATTTTATTACTTCTAGGAAAGTAGTTTAGCACATTTTAATCGTATTAAGATAAAACTATTCTTTTTAATACACAGATCTCTGTCATAATGAACTTGTATGATTTTCCTCAAAAATCTGCACTTCTATGACCCAAAAGACATTAAACTTTTGAAGTCACACTTCTGAGTTATAGGATTTTCTTAAAGCATCAACATTATGAAAGTTCATTAAAAACATTATTCAGTATAACAACATTAGTTTAAGCAATTTTCTTCTTCCATTAATGTATGAGCATGCTGAAAAGTATTAGTCTGCTCCTCACTTTTGTTTCCCAAACATTCTGCGTCAAATCCCTGATTATCCACAGACATAACATGATGAAAACTATTTTTGAAGTGCTAGCCAATAAGAACAAAAAGGCATGAAAAAGCCATTGCTTTAGTTACCAAAAATACATCCAAAATACTGGCAAACTCCATGTCCTGCAAAGACCTGGGACTTGACTGCAGTTCTTAAACACCTGCAAATATTCCACTTGCCAAATCTATTCCAGTTTTACAAGTCGGCTACAAGCTTCCTGTGCTGAATATGCCTTGACAGCACAACTCTGCTAGTCACAAGAAGCAACTTAGCTGAATAATCTCCCAAACATGATACAGTTTCAGGAGATGTTTTTTCTCAGTTAACATGAAATTAGCAGCCTGCTAAGCAACAACATTAATTCAAAAGAGATTATCTACCAGAATGCTTACAGTCAGTTCTGAATCATCTTCCTCCAGCATGGCTTTCCACACAAAATCTGACTTAACACCATACTCAGCATCCTACAGTCCAGAACAGTTTGTTTCAGTACCTTTAGAGGCAAAGCCCCCTAAGTACGGAGTCTAGTTCAGTTTCACACACGTGAAAAGCTTTATCACTAACACACACATTTTAACGAGAGCAGGAAGAAGAAAATACTTTCCAAAAACTGCATTGACAAGGTGATTATGGAGCAAAAAGCACTGTTTTAACAAAATTATTATGAGTACTCATTCTACTTCCTTTCAGTCTTTAGATTAAACATTAGGATAAAACTCTTAACTGTGAGAGTGGTGAGGCACTGGCATGGGTTTCCCAGAGAAGCTGTGGCTGACCCATTCCTGGAAGTGTTCATAGCCAGGTTGGATGGAACTCTGAGCAACCTGGTCTACTGGAAGGTGTCCCTGCCCATGGCAGTTGGGTTGGAGGTAGACAATCTTTAAGGTCCCTTCCAACCCAAACCATTCCATGATTCTACAATTCTCTTAAGCACGTATTTGCATTGTAATTACCCATACCAGAAGATGCCTTCTCTGAGGTACTGAAGCACCAATCCCCCAAAAAGCACCCAATCCCTACCTGACTACATGCATGCACACACACCAGTTGTGCAATATTACCGTAAGGTATTCCGAGGCGCTCCTGCTCCTTCCGGTAGCCTTCCAGTGCCGCAGCCCATCGTGTCACTTGCTCAGAGGTTTCATCTGAAATTGCTGTAATATGTTTTGTTCCATCCAAGGTTATCACCTGAGCTTCCTCAACAAGGTGAGCTTCAGCCTCTCCATGATGAGCATCTGGATCAATCACTACCTCCACAGTCTCCACAGGCTTTACAATTTCAAGGATGTTCAGCTTGGGCTCTATTCCTAGTTACAGAAAGAACAAACACAGAATTTAAGGCCAGCAATGCAAATATGACAAAAACATTGGTTTAAAGCTTTCTGACAAGTAGGGTTATCATACTCCGGAAAGAAGCATGACACAAAAGCATCATCAAATTTCTACAACTATCCTAAATTAGAAAGACATACTATAGTAGAAATTCTACTATACAGCAGACACTTCAGTAAGAGGAATACAAAGCTGTCCCTCTTTCCTCCCCCAGTCTTACAGCTTCCTGTTCTATTTAGGTGATCCATTTCACAGATCTTGAACAGAATGTTCAGCGTGTGAGCATAAAGTACAAGCATTTTGGTCTATAAGAAATATACTGAATAAAAACAAAGAAAAGCAACCCCAAAAAACCCTAAACCCATCCAGCTCTTTCCTCCAACCAAGAGGCAATTCCTTCAGCCTTTACAATACTTCCTTCCTATCTCTGGGGTCTATACACAGCAGTTAAGATTTCCTTTTGGTACTCTGCAACAGGCAGTGTGTTCAACGGTAAGTTAAAACCAGAAAGTTCTTCATATTTTAAGCATCATCAGCTATTCATGTTTTGGCTTTACATCTGTCATTTCAGATATTAGATCATGGAGATGGATACAAATCTGTATCTATTCTGCAGCAATCACGAACACAGTCACTAATGCTTTGTATCACCATCTTCTCTATGGTCTTCCAAGAACATATTTTGCCCAACTGTTGCCTCACCAAATTTCTGACATTATATAGAAGATTTTCAAAATTATTTCAATTTTTGTGACATATAATTTCCATTATGATGACAACTAATGGCCACACTTCCTTTAAGAGATTTTTATCAAACATCTTTGTACATCAAAAAATATTTACAATTCCATTTTATTATTGCTTGGAAAACCTTGACTTGGGTTAGGCAGATAAAAGTAGGATTCACATATGGCCAAGAATAACTTCAGTATCTTGTCCTATAAAGTACTGCTTTGTGTCCCTCCTGTCTAATCTATATTAAAGCTCACAGTGAGGTGGCAGCTTCTGCAGCTAACAGCCTCAAAAGCTAAAGCCACAATCCAGTCATAGTTTGTAAGGGAAAACAAATGGAATATGTATCTGTACTACAAGTGAGAACAAACCAAGTCTCTTTCAAACAAGTATTCCTCTAGACTTTAAAAGTAATTCAGCTTGAGAAAAATATTAGAAAGGGAACACTACAAACACCATAAGTACAACATGTAGCAATGTGAAATTAAGGAAGTGAGACCAGATGTAGATGACCAGTAAGTGGTTAATTAGATGAAGAAGCTAACATGAAGGAAAAGCAAACAAGTACCTTACTTAGGAGACCGTTTTATCTAGGCCATCTAAAATTAACATGCACAGCACAGGTTGCTTATTTTTTAAATCAAATAATAATGGGTAAGGAAAAACACAAAGGGTTAAGAATCTATTTTTGATCTTCAAAAAGGAAAGTAAAGAGAACAGCTTCTAGAGAGGACCAGTTCACTATTGCTCAACAAAATAATTCACTGTCCATCAAACAATTACATGCCAAAAGAACTGTGTGCTTTATCCACAATACAAATATGGAGATCACAGTGATGAGTTTCTGTAGAGGAATCAGCTTGTAAGTAAAAATGTCATGAATTAACAGTCTGCCACCTAACCTACTGCAACACTAGATCAACATGAATTACCTGGCCTTGTCTGCACCTCTTCTCACATCTGTCTTTATCTACTGCATAAGAGAATATATGTCCAGTTTTCCTTGGAGAGAGCCAAAGTTGTGGAACATAATGTCACACACTCCAGAAGTATAAACTGGTACAAGATGTACAAAGCTTCAAGGACATGTGCAGATGTTGCTAATCTGCTTTGATGATGTAACTCAAAACAGATAATGAAAGATATTCTACTCCAGTAGGAACTTGTTGTCACTGTTTGTTTGAAAATATGGAAACAAACATCCCACAGCCCAACATGAACACTGTCTTCAGTGAGTGATGGCAATCCTTCCACTCAAGACATATGGAGGGGCAAAGCAGAAGAATAGGACAAAAAGCAAAACAATGCAGCTGCTAAGTCCTGAGGATTTGACAAGGGGAATCCTGTCATATTGGATAATGCAAAGAAAAACTATGCAGCAATGAATCCCTACCCACCGGGTTAATGCTCCTCTGTCACAATGGTTTACTCTGATCTCTCACCCAAAGAAAACAGACAATAGATAGTGATCCTGGACTTTGATAATAATTTCCATTTAGCTACATATACTTTCATAATCTAATTCATTGTTCCTGAAGCACACTAGCTCACAGATGTCAAAGGTATGAAACTGTCACCTACCTAGAAAAAAAAACTTTTGCCTGCTTTGATGTATGAGTAACCTCTCAACCTTGAGGACAGCCTATCACTGTAACGGTCACTATTTGACACAGATTGGTTGGGGTTTGGGGTTATATTTGTGGGGGGTCTTTTACTTATAAAATTATATAAGTTCCTATAAAAAACATTTCAAATACCATCAGTCCATGACATTTATTTTACTTTTACTACTTATAACCACAGTACACAATGAAAGAGACATTCTGCAGCTCTGACCATTCAGTGATTGTCTCAATTTTACAGCTAGGAACAGGACAGCAGGTTTGCTTACAAGTATTCCCACAACATTAGTTTGTCTGTACAACACACAAACCTAACTGCTTACCTTGCCTAGATATTACTTGCACACTAAGTTGCACTGTTCCATCTGTTTTCACTCCTTGATCAAAAAGGCTCCGATCTGGGTCCAGCTTGATAAAAGCATTAAAAAAATTAAAAATATGTATTAGTCCCACAGTTACAACAAACTTTATCCTCCTTAAAACTTTAGAAACATTTGACGCCTGCAGCAAATTTTCTGAAGAAGTGTGCAAACACTCTTAGTACTATGTAGATACAGTACATGATAGAAAGAATTTGATTGGAATTTGAAACATGCCACTGTTCAGGAAGTTTCACTTAGTTTTTTGACCTAGAAGAAGCAATGCAATACTGATCAGTACCTTCACTACCTGAAAACTATCTATAGGTCCTTTTCTGAGTTTTTAACACCCTCATAAAAATTACTGTCTTTACAATGGTATTTGTCCTGCTGTTTCTGGGAAAGCCTCAGAGGTCTGATTATAACTACAAATAAAACATGCAGCTAAACCGAATGAAAACCAGTTATACTGCCTAACATGTGGTGATGCCTCTAAAAACAGGAGGGGATTTCTTGCACAATCTGAACACCTGAATAATATAAAAACCTCACTTCACTCAGATTCAAGACAAGATTAGAAACAGGGAAGTTCAGGCAGCAATGAATGATGCTGGCTACCACAAGAGAATAGTACTGTCATTGCCCTCATTCTTCTTTCCCTTGCAAAGTGCTTTCTTACCCTCACACCAGGAACTCTCAAAATATTCTGATTTTCTTGACAGTGAACTAGTGTGTATATATTAAATGGTCTGATGACAATGAATGTGACATAAAATTAAACTCTTAATTAGCATACCACATGAAGCATGACTTGCACAAACCATGCAAGAAAGGGACAAAGTATGTAAAATGCTTCTCCATTAAGAGGTTAAATCTTTCATAGCCTTTCTATTTACCTGGATATCTTGCAGGCAGATTTCATGTGCATCCAAGGAACACTGCAGTCTGGGTTCCAGCAGCTTCTTAAGATTTCCAATGGGTTCATTGATGTCAATAGCCTGACTCACGAATTCTGCTGTGGTGTAGGTTGGCTCAACGATGCTTAAATAGCATATTAATAGAAGAAATCATTATCTACACATTAATAAAGCAAGTATAGGAAAGCTTAATAAAAGATAAAGTAAACTAGATAAATGGTAATACTGAATCTGAAATCTTAATACCACATAGATATACTCTCAGCTTGAGCAGAGAGCGAATTAATACATTTTGTCTCATTAATTTTACAGTTGTGTAACTCTTCTCATGCTATCACCCCTAAAAAGCTGTGTTAAACACCAAGATTCAGATCACCAAGAGAGTAAGTTATGATTAGCATATTATATATAATCAATTTACATGCAGAGCAAACTGATTTTATTTGCATTACCTGGACTGTATTTAAAAGATATTCAAGTTAAAAACAAACAGAAACTTAACAGACGGGAAAAAAAGAAGGAAAAAAGGCTCACGCTCATATAGAGCAACCACAGAACCATAAAATTTAAGGGTTGGAATGGACCTTACAAATCATCTAGTCCCAATCCCCCCTGCCATGGGCAGGGACACCTCCTCACTAGATCAGGTTGCACAAGGCTTCATCCAGCCTGGCTTTGAACACCGCCAGGGTCGGGGCAATCACCACATCCCTGGGCAACCTGTGCCAGTGTCTCACCACCCTCACAGGAAAAAACATTTTTCTAGTATCTAACATAAACTTCCCCTCCTTCAGTTTGAATCCATTACCCCATGGTTGTCGTGCACTTCGGTGATGACAGCACTAGCACAGGCATGCATATATGTCAGTGTTATGGGACTCAGGAGCTCAGAATAAGAAGTGTGTAACTGGCAAGTAGTTGTGAATCAGTTCTCCGCAACAGGTCATTAAAGAGCAGTTAACCTATTCAGCCTCATTTATTTCAATGCAACACATGAAGTGACACTCAGGGCTTTCAAACAGTTTTAAAAGGGGAAGAATTAGGTAGAAAAAAAACAGATTGAGGTAATTAAGTCAAAGGACATCAGACTTCAGTATCTATGGTTTCTTTGGCCCTAGAAACAACGGAGTTGATACAGAACATCGTTTCTGCTCTGTTAAAAACAAATGATCCTGTATAAATCCTGTATAACATTTATGCAACACACAAGTGAAACTGAAAGGGTCATCTTAATTACCAAGGGATACACTGAAGTTGAATGCAGCACATAGAAACAGACATATTCCTAATATATGAAAACAGGAAAAGAGAAATACTAATAACTTAGCAACAAATAAACAAAACAGTTTGGAATTTAAATAATTAATATTAAAAAACATGACAGCAATATACTGATTTCCTATAGTGGCTACATTTTGACTTCAAGAAGACCACCATTTAATTAGATAAGAAACAGAAAAAAATCAAGAGAGCACAAGCAAAACCAAGAACTTCATAACCAGTAAGAAAGTTCAAAGTGGAAATGATCAACAGCAGAATTAGAGATCATACCAAACCAGGTACTTCTGCAAGTCTGAAGCTACTTCTTTTGCCTAGCTAGAGAACCCTTCGACTTATTTCATAACCATAACCATCTCCAAAGTGTTACACAGTACTCAGTAATAAATCTGAATAACCAAATTTGGTGTGTGTGGTCACAAATCTAAAATTCATTAAAGAAATCAAATAAATAAACAAATTGCAGCCTAAGGACCCCAAAAAGCAAACACAGTACATACCTTTCTTCAGTGCCTTCCTGCTTCACAGTTCCATCAATTTCTATTTCTATCAACTCCTCTGCCTCCCTCTTAGTCATGGTTAAAATGTCTCAAGAACAGAACTATGAACAGAAAAGAGGGTTTTTTTGTAAGTCACAGACCAACAAGACTAGATGATGCTTTGTGTCCTATCGAGCATTTTTTAAACCAAATACCAGGATAGACTTTGAAAGCCAAAAATTCATCTAAAACATGAATCCAAAAGCTAATACAGGTTCCACAAAATAGATGACAATGCCTGTTCCCTAAACAAATGTTCTAGGGGCAAACCCAGGACGATAAATGGACTTTATGGTTGCATCTTGCAAGCTCTGGTTATCTTTTTGGTTCCCTGGAGAGGTAGGAGAGGGGAGCACAGGGAGCAGCTACAGAAAGTGGAAGAAAGATGGTTCCACAGAGCAGAGATACAAGGAAGGGAGATGATGGGTAGAATGAACAACATGATGAAAACACATAAGTCATTAAAATTCAGACAAGCCTAACAGGGAAAATTATTCAGCCTTTCCTATGCTAGAGTGAAGAGACAGCAAGAAACGTAAACATTTCACATGAAGTCTAAGAAAGTCTGTTGTTACATGATGATCCAGAGTTTGAAAACAAACATAGGTTCAGATGGGACTAAGCTCCCTGAGCCTTCCCTGAAGGCTACTGAGAACCAAGAGGACTCTGGGAACCTGGCTGGCTAGTAGGGTCCATGTGGTAGGAATAGAACAGTACCATTTGTTCAGGGTAACATATAAAATTGGTGTTGATTGGTGAAAGGTTCACCCTACTGATTTCTGTTTATTTTTCTCCTCAACTTAACAAACCCAAGAAGAAATCTGACCATAACGCCTGACACACACCTCCACTAATATATGAGGTGGCACATGTCAGCACTGCCTTTTTCCCTTGTATGACAGCCCAGTGCTATTCCACTAGCTTCTACGGTTTGGCTTTTGCAGTCAGGGGAGTAGTCCCTTTGTTCTGTTTAAAACCTATCGTTTGCCTAGAACACAAGGAATTAAGCAAAGAATAAGCCCATGGTGATATGAGCATGAACTCTTCTAGCAGAACAAACGTTTGCTATCGCACCAGGTAATTGTGAAGTAGGGGCCAGTTCTGGAGCCTGTGCTGGTGGCTGTATATACTGATACCAACTGATACTGAAGCCCAGTCACTTAAGTTATCCGTGCTCCCGGGAAGCTCCAGCACAAGGTACTACCCATATCTACTACCATTCGAACTGTAAACACCAAAACAAAGGCGGTCACAATCAGCCTACACAGATCGGCTCGTACCACTCAGCAGCCAGCTGCGATTTATGACAAAGATCACTAAACGGGGGGAAGGTCACGCCACATTTCACCTGTTCACTTTCATTACCGAAGGACGAAAACAAAGCCCAACTGGGCGCCGCAGCTGTGCAGCATGTGCAGCCCGGCCGAGCACCGAGCAAGTCACGACACCTTCTCCCGTTTCCGCCCCAAACACGTTTTCCCAGGCGGAGGTAAGTTTTCCCGCCCCGGGGAGCGCTCCCGCGCCTGGCTTCGAGTC
>NW_008671808.1:4921-14338 GCF_000695815.1 Acanthisitta chloris | reverse complement strand
AACACACTGGGGGTGATGGCAGAAGCTTAGCATGAGATTGTGTAGCTCAGTGTCAACAACAGAAAACTATGCCCAAACCTTCAGCTCCACTTTTCTTCTAGAAAGGGCAATTTACCCTATTGAGGTCAGTGTCCTCAAGCTGAGGAGGTGAGGGAAGCACAGAGCTGTCCCAGGCAGACTCCCAGCATGGGATACATCCCCACACATGAGGCTGAAGGCTGTGGTGGTACCACACTCCCCAACATTTCTCCTGCTCTCATCTCCCCTTGGGTGCCACTGCTCGTGTGTCAGTCAGGATTTCTGGGGTGGAAGCCAAAGACCAAGCAGAAGACACCAGAGGAGGTTAAGGCACGGTGGAGTAGTAGGAACAGTCTCTTCAGGGATGCAGTGGGGACACCTTGGAGGAAGAAGACACTGAATGCCAATCTATGTTGTGATGATGAAGGAAGAGGTCCCCCAGAGCTGGCATGGCTGATCTCCGATGACTTCAGCAGTCAAAAGCACGGCCCTGTGAAATTCCTGCAACTGCCTGGTTAAGACTCCCTCTGATGACACGTCAAAAGCACGGCCCTGTGAAATTCCTGTGACTGCCTGGTTAAGATTCCCTCTGATGACACAAGCTGGCAGTCCTTCTGCAGCCCTGTTTGCTGACACCACCAGCCAAGGCCTGGACCCAGTGTCCAGGCATTTAAGCAAACCCACCCTACAGAGAAACCTGCTGGGTGGTTTTAATGAGTTCGGGAGGAGCACTCGCCCTCCTGCCCAAGCTGGGCTGCTTCTGGATGAGTTTTCCCGGTGGTTGTTTCTGCCCATTCCCAACTTGCTGAATTGCCTTTCCAGGGGGACATTTTAAAGTAGAAGGAGATTTCAAGTAAATGATTGCAACTTATCGAAAATAATGTGCTACTTAGCATCGGAGACAAGCATCCTGGCAGGCAGAAATGGGAAGCAGTGCTGGAGCAGATGGGAGTAATTACGTTGTGATTTTCAGAAGGGTTTTCTTTCCTGCCTCCACTGTGCCTAAGATGTATTGAGGGGGGAACAACCCACCCAACAACAGAGTTTCAGGAGAGATGGATAGACAATTCCTCTGTTGGGCTGTGAGCTGATCTTTGGTGTGACCTTCTTGTGGGGAACCCAGAGATGCCCAGTGCCGGTGGAGCACTTCTGTGCTTTCACACAGCCACAAGTAGGGTGAGATGCCTCCTTCCCCACCAATGCACTCATCTGCCACTGATGACACGTAACCCACACACCAAGGTATAGCCCAAATCCTGTCCTGTACCAGTGGGTGCCCCTGCAGGGTGGTACAGACAAGGAAGGCATGGCAGCTCCTCTCCAAAAACCCCAAAACTCCTGCCCAGACCCACACAGTACACAGCCTGGCTCTGAAACACCTTGAACATCAGTCCTCTTTCAACCTTTTGTGATTTAGCCATCATCAGCAACATTCACTTGGGGAGACCCAGCTTCAGGAGTCACATAAGCTCACCAGAAAATGGTGTTTTCTTTAAACATATGTTTTTACACCTCCAGGTCTAAACAACAGTCACCAAATACAGGGACAGCTGCGATGCCAGAAATGCTACTCCTAACAAAACTGGTAACTAATCACCTTATTTTAAGCCTATTTCAGTACTTCCTGGAGCTTGAGACTACATTTGTGTACACTGAAGATCAACAGCACTGAACTTGGGACAAAACCACTCCCATCTGCCTCATGTTTGAGGACAGTTACAGGCTCAGTGGCTTGCAGCTGGCTGGCTGCATCCTCCTTGTACTCCTATGTGTATTTGCAACCAAGTCAGGAGAGCTGGGGCTTGCTGCCTTGGTTGATCCATGATACCATGGGCTTGAGCTGCTCTTCCCAAACTTTCTTTGTGGAGAACAGTCCCCACTCTCCATGTACCTACCTAAACTCTTCTGCAACAACAAATCCCCTACACCAAGGAAAATCCAGTACCTTGGATCTTATCACAGAACCCTAGAATGGTTTGGGTTGGAAGGGATCTTAAAGATCATCTCTTTCCAACCCACTGCCATAGGCAGGGACACCTTCCACCAAACCACTCTGCTCCAAGCCCCATCCAACCTGGCTCTGAACACTTTCAGAGATGGGGCATCCTCAGCTTCTCTGGGAAGCCTGTGCCAGTGCCTCACCACCTGCATAGTGCTCTCTTTAAACACAAAGTTGCCTTCAAGACCCATGCTCAGAAGAAATAAATTCTCAGCTTCATGGAGGACACTAAAGCATCTCTAGCTGAGTCTTCACACTGCCCAGTCAGGGGTCCACATGACAGACAGCAATGGAAATGCCTTCTCAGAAAAGCATACGGTGTCCACCTTAAATGGGAATCACACTCAGTAACCAACATGAAGCACTTCAAAGTCAAGTAATCACAGGGAGTTTTAAACCTTGGCTGGATATATTTGATACATGTTTACATAAAGCCACTGAGAAAATCAACATCAAAACACAAATAGCTATTTCCAACATAAATGGAAGCTGGAATTTCTAAATACACTGACACACGCCCTTCCAAGGAGTGGGAATTAAGAGAAGCTTATTTTTCTTACAATTGACATTAAACTTCCCCTCCTTACTCCAACCTTTCCAAAACTTACAAATGGATGAACAGATTTTTGCTCAGATTTTCCAAAACAGGCTGCCGTGAGATGAGGCATGGAAAAATTCAGCTGGCAAAATGGCTTTTTGTGCATCTACTTATTTATTTATTTCCCAGAAAAAGGAGGAACACTCGGAAATCATTGGGCCATTTCTGCCTCCAGTTTTCAGAGTCTAAATCCATAAACCAAACCAAAAACCCAGCAACAAATCAAGAGAGAGGCTTGTATCCATACAAACTTCAAAGACACCCCAGATCATTGCAAATCTACTTCTTACCCCAACAGTGGAGTCAGGGCTATTTGGAAACAAAGTACTTCAACTATTTTGTGAGAGATGCTTTTAAAGCTGGAGAAGTGTTCCTTCAGTCCATAAAACTATGGTAAGATAGGTACTCCCACAGAGACAGAAGTAAGTAACATCAGTTCAGAGGTCCATGTAGACCCAGAGGCCAACTCCAGCTGTGGCCAATGAGCCCAACTGGAGACTCAACCAAGGCCATGATCAACAGCAGAAGCATCAGATGCTCAGGGCAGTGACACCTCCTCCAGCTCCCTCCTACCCATCACCAGTTTGGAAATTTGCATTGCAACCCAAATTCAGATCAATCAAAAATGCTTCTCGAATCAAAAATGAAATCTCCTCCCACTTCATGTTATCATTTTCCCTGTCTCTTTTTAATAAAAATTTGGGTCAATTTCAAACCAATCAAACTGCTTTAAAAAATAGCAACTTCCCATCTTTCTGGGGTGGAGGAGTCCAAATTACTTGCTGAATCCAACACAAATTAAAAATAAAAAAAGGCTGAATTAGCCTCAAACCTTAATTTTGGGGTGTGGGAAATAGGAGAAGGGAATTTATCACATGCCAAAAAGTTTCTCAGCTCCCAGCAGCAGCTCTCCATCACTTCAGGAGGATGCAGCTTGCATGTGCCACAGAAGCTGCACAAGAGAGACACTTATTTCATAGTGCTGGCAAAGAGTCTGCACCAGTTTTCTCCTAACCCCACCCCAAATGCCAAATGGGTTGCCATAGCAAGCAAGGATCTGGAAGCAAAACAATCAAAAGGTCTGGAAAATTATCACCAACACATTGGAGTGGAAAAAAACACCCCCACAAACTGGACAATGATCTAAAATAGCCACAAAAATAAGGCACAATGTTGCTGTGATTACTGAAAACCAGATTCTCTGCAAAATGTGACTCCCTGGGAAGCTGAATGAACACAGATGAGCTTGTCTTTCCAGTCCTTCCCTGTATCCTGCTCCTGGTGACCAGCTTAGCTCATGGCTAGTAACTGAGCTGGGTATGGAAATTTCTGACCCTGTCCCTCCGTGCTCATTGCTATGTTGTGGCTGTATGAAACACTGGATCAAATTTAAGTATTTTCTATTTTTCACTTTTCAGTCCTGATGGCACAAACTGCATCTCCCCATGGATACTTCACTGCAGGATGGTGGTCAACTCCCACTGGCTTTGGCAGCGAAACTCCCAGCTACAATTTTCACACCTGAAATCTAGAAACAGGTAGCACCTCTAGCACCACACACAGATCACCGAGCAGAGGGCTGAGTAGAAGAAAGAGGCTGCAAGAGCTTGCAAACATTAAAAACAAGGCAACCACAGCCACCCACCCCACTGATGGACAAACCACCTCCTCCCCTCCCAGTCACAGCAGCTTCAAGTCCACATCTGCCACATCCCACAAAGCAGCAAACCCTCACAATTCCACCTAATTAAGCAGATTAGCCTCACCTCCCCCTGTAATACCCTGCAAACAACCCATCATCCCAGAGCTGAACTGTGGGTGCAGAGGTCTTATCCCTGTCCTACTGGTACTGTGTTCTTGGGAGAGCATGGATAAATTTTGGCTGCACAGAGGTCCCCTCCCCACCCCAATGAGCACCCCACACATCCCCAGGCCAGGCTCATGGTCTAGCCACGAAGCAGGCTGATGCTGAGGAGTGATGCTGAAGCTGGCTGGAGCAATCAATCCCACACTCAGCTTATCTCACAAAGCAGTTTTCCTTTTCCTAAGCAGAGCAGGATTAGCAGGCTCCAGTTACAGCCATGAAGTGTAATCAATCCCTTATCTGCATAGACAAACCCAACACATCTCATATCCTCCAGCTACACCGACCACACCGTAAGGGAGAGATTGTCTGTGGCCACCCAGCCTCCTGCATCCCACCCTCCTCCATCCCACCAGCACCAGGACCAACCTCCAGCTTCTCAGAGCAGCAGTGGCAGGAGTTAAAGGAAAGCAGAGATAGATTCAGCGCTGCTCTGCTGCTGGGCTGGATCTGAGCAGATGTGACCCAGCTGACTGACCACAGGCTGGCGTGGCCCAGGGGAGCAGCATATACCACGGAGAAAAGCCTCAGTCCCTCCAACATCTCCTGTGCCAGGACCTCACCTTCTCCTGGTGGAGTTTGGGTCATGGACCCAAGTCTCCTCCGCAGCACCAAGAGAACAAACGGTCACTGAAGGACAGAGTGAGCCACTGTCCCCACCCCAGGAGGTGACTAGGACCTGGAGCTAGGAACGCCTGGAGATGCATCCCAGCCTGGAGCACAGAGTGGAGTGGACGTGGGGGTCCCTAAGCCTTGCAGAAACAAATCAGCAAACAAAAAATGGGATTGCTCCCAGGTCAGGTCCAGCCATAAACCCCCTCCTCTGAACGCCAGTTGGGCTGGGATCTGCGCAGTGCTTTGCATATGAATTCTCCTTGCTGAAAAGAAATGGGTCCTTTGAATGAGCTGAATCTGTTAATGAGAAGCCTGGGCCTCCAGAGCCCCTCTGAGGACAAGGGTCCCAGTACGACTGCCTCAGGCCAAGCCCTGAAACCCGAGCACAAACAAAGAGAGGTTTTCCCCCAGAAGGAAGCTGCCTTTCCAGCCTGCTCCCCTCTCCAAAGGTCATCTCCCCTGGACATGCTGTGCCTGCGAACGCTGCTCAATGCACAAAGTGGCTGGGGCATGAAAGTCGTAAGTGAAAAGACTGGCAGGAGCCCAAGCTGAAAAGCTGCATTTCACATTCCCTTCTCCTGCCATCCTTCAAAAAAGATGACCCATGAGACTCCATCCAAGGAAAACTGGCTTGGAGCTTATTAGATGGCAATGTCCCACTCAAGTCTCAGGCTTGCTAAATACTCTGAAGGTACCTGCTGCCCATCACACATCTGAGTGCTGCCGCTCTGTTGCCAAGTTAATGGCCTTGCCATGGGCTAGACTCAGGATTTTGTGCAATATAGGAGAGATTTTCCAGGTCTCGGGGCCAAGCCATCACAGGGAATACACTGTTTTTTCTCTCCCTTTCTCTCTCACAAAGCAAGCAGCACAGAACCACGAGACAAAATCTCGGGACAGACATGGAACTGCTCCCACTGCAGCATGCCCTGGGTCATGTCCTTTCCCTCCATTGCCAAGTGGACCTCCCCACCTCCTGCCTATGGGCATACTCTCTGTCCAGAACCACCTTCCCATTTCCAGCAGCAACCTTCAGATGCAGCCCAAGAGCTGCATGGCCCTTGTCACTCTTCTATTCACTTGAAGGCAGACTTGTTTCTTGGTTCTTAGAGTAGGTGGCTGCAGGAACAGTATATCCTCTTTTTTGGTGCATGAAGACAAGAGGGAAGCAAAGGAGAAGGAAGAAGCAACTGTTAAGTGAAGGACTGTGGACTCAGGGTGAAACCTCAGGGATGGGGTTTGCAGTACGAAACACTGCCCTGGCAAAGGGGAGACTACAGTCACTGCTGCATGTAAGTGGACCAGAAGTGTTACCACTGGTGATTATCTCCTCTGAGGTCAGCCATGGCCCAAAGTCTCTGCCTTGCAGCAGCTGGACACTCCTGAGAGACATGGTCTCTTCTTCTAAATGCGTTACAAACCATCCCTCTGCACACTCACCTCTCCCCAGCCAAGGTAGCAGGCAACTCAAACCCTTCTCCATGAAAAATTTGAAAGTAAGTCATGTGCCTACGAGGAGAGGTCACTGCAAAGCACAAGAAGCAACCACAACCATAGGTATTGGAAATCCCACCCCAACTCCTATAGTATAGTCACCATTTAGATACAACACACCAGCCAGCAGACAACTTCAGGCACATACTTTCAGTGTTACAGGTGTCACATAGGTGACAGGACCAGAACCAGCCTCCCTGATGCCTTGTCACCCCTGTGTGTTTTTGAAGTACCACAACTCTGCAGAACTACATGTTCCTTGCAGACTTCCCTTACACACAAGGAAGAGTCACCATCCTTGGAATTATTTAAAAGACACAGATATACATATAGATAGATATAGATGTGGCACTTAAGGACATGATTTGTGCTAGAGTTGGCAGTGCTGGGTTAACAGTCGGACTCAATGATCTTAAAGGTCTTTTCCAACCTCAACGATTCTATGATTTTAGGTCTTTCTCTCTATGCCATATATAGATCCCTCCAAACCTACCTGAACACTCCTCTGCCATTTGCTTGGTTTCCAAGCTTGTCCCGCTCACAACACCACAGAGAGGTCAGGTTTGCCCAAGCCTAGAGGGTCCATCAAGCTCCCACGGCTAAGACACTCTATCTTGAACCCAACTTTGCTGCAATTCAATGACTTTGGGCAACTGAACGAGCACAATTTTTGCACGATGCTCAGTCCTTCGCGCCACCATGCCGACCTGCTGAGCCTGGCGTCAAACCCGGTCCTTGAGCGCGCCAGACAAAGCCCGAGTCTTTGAAAGGCAACAGCCGGTCGGCAGTGTTTTAAGGCCAGAAAACAGCTCTGAACGTTCAGTTCCTTCTTTAAATAGAGGCCCCTTCTGTAAACGATCTGTTTGGACAGGAGGGAGAGTGCTGCAAGAGTCCAAGTGCTTGTGAAATAGGATCGGCTGCCTTCACTCCCGCTCCATTCAAAACATGTGGGGGGAAGAAAGAAACCCAAAACCAGCAAGGCAAGATGGGAGGAGAGAGCCCCCAGCACCTCTGTGCTGCTGGAAGGCTGTGAGACCCCAAAGAAAATGGGGAAAGTAATTGAAAAGGATCAATTAGAGGCATTTCTGTTTCAAGGTGCCTGTGTGTGTTTAATTATATTCCATGCAAGAGGCTGTTGACGCAGATTTCCGTGCTGCGGAGCAGTGGTGTAACGGGATCCAGCTCTGCCTTCTACCTCGGACAACCCCGCTCAGGGCTCTCCCACCAAGCTCACCCATCTCCACAGTTCAGCAGTGCCCTCAGGCAGAAGGGTGACACCCAGCCCCATGGCACACTGGCCAGACAGACGGATGCACAGCACCCCCCGCTCCTGGGGGAGAGGCCTCCACCAGAACCAGAGAGGAGATTAAAAAGGGAGCAAAAAAAAAAAACCCTCTCTGCCCAACTCCGGCTGCGTCCCAGATCAAAGATCATCTCCAGCAAGGCCATCTGGTCCTTGTAAATGTAAAACCAAATTGAAAGTCCTGCCCTCACCTCCTCTGACTGCCTCAGCAATATTGCTTTTACCGGCCAGGGATGGGGAAGGAGCTCGCAAAAGGCATCTGCATGTAATATAGAGCCCCCGTGCAGCTGGGCTAGGGCCTTGAGACCCCCCTTTTTGTTAATCATGAAGCAGAGGGAAATGTTTTCTTTGGATCTCCAGGGACCACGTTATTCCCAGGGATGATGGGAAGAGTCTACAAGAGCAACCCTGGGGTGGAGAAGGGCTGCTCTGCATCCCCATTCTCTGGCTGCAGACCAGGTTGTTGACCCTGTCAACACACAGGGAGGGAAGACTGTCCCAACAGTGTCCCCACCATCACGAAAACCATTCAGCACTTGCCCTCCCCAGCCCAAACAGGTTTCTCCTACCACCATTCCTGGCCTGGGATGCAAAAAGGGATGTAGAGCCTGGTAAATAAACAGTGAGAAAGAGGATTGAACTAAGCACTTCCAAAAAGGGGACACATTGCATCTGAGCCAAAAATTAGTTGTGAAAAACCCCGCCAATGCCAACCCAAATACTCCAGGCTCAACTTGAAAGGCAAGTGGGATCTGCTATCAAGCGGAGAAAGCTACACCGGAGACGGTTGTAGGCAAAGAAGAGGCAGCTTGAGGAATTCCTACCCATCAAGCTTTATTGTGTTATTCCAACTAAGCAGAGACAAAAAGACAAATCTCAGCTCCCTACTTTCATTTATAATTGAACCCAGTCCAGAAGGATGGAGCAAGTACCATCTGTAATGCAGAGTGCATTAGCAGCCGGCAGAATGAAATATTCAAATTACTGTAGGCTACCTCGCATTTCAATGACAGGGTTACAAAAACCTGACTTGTAAGTGGAGATCGGACTGGAAGAACAGAAAGTTTGTTTCTCCAGTGCATGAATTAACCTAACAAAATGTTACTTTCAGGAAAAAAGATAGCATTTGCATGGGTAATTCTGCAACATATCCCAACAGGCTCATGAGAAAAAAAATATTATCCCATTTAGCTATCCTAATTGATATATTGCCCTGGGAGATGAAAAAACTCAGGGAGAAAAGGGCAAGGTTTTTCCCTTTGGCTGAAGACACTGAATAAATAGATGTAGGTGTGCACAACCCTTACCAGCACATAAAGATAGCATTTGCATGGGTAATTCTGCAACATATCCCAACAGGCTCATGAGAAAAAAAATATTATCCCATTTAGCTATCCTAATTGATATATTGCCCTGGGAGATGAAAAAACTCAGGGAGAAAAGGGCAAGGTTTTTCCCTTTGGCTGAAGACACTGAATAAATAGATGTAGGTGTGCACAACCCTTACCAGCACATACCCACATGCA
>NW_008671808.1:627-4903 GCF_000695815.1 Acanthisitta chloris | reverse complement strand
GCATCCATGGGATGTGTTGGTGCAGTACTTGTAGCCTTTCGACGCGTTGCACAATTTGAGTATGCAAATCACCCCTTGATTTTCGTGCTTGTGCCTGTGCCGGGATCCATTCGTTTTGATATCGTTAATCAGGGCTGCCGAAAAGCCTGACACAGTAAGTGGCTGTAGCCCCTAGCAGTAGTCAAGATAGAGTGACAGGCTCCATTTAAGATGTCACAGCATATAATAAAGTGTAAAACTATACTTAAAATAAACGAGATAGAAACAATAAACTTGACTCCAGGTTTGAACTTTCTGGGAGAGCAGTGCAGAGATGTGAGCACACGCGTGGGCACGGGGCTGGGGCAGCTGGAGAGGATGGTCCCCCACCAGCCTGCTGCCCAGGTGAGTGCAAGGAGGGCTGCCTCCCACATCCTCCAAAGGATCTGAGCTCCTCAGCAACCCTAAGATAACTGGTCTGCATGTGGGACATCTCTGGAGTTTCTGGATGTGGATGTTAATGAGGAAGACAAGAAGCCATAAATTGGATCTGCTGGGGATTGAGGGGATAACCCGGCCATGATGGGTATGTGACTCGATCAAGAAGACCATGGAAGGGGCTGAGTTTTGCTTTCAGCAGCTCAGCAGAGAAGAGATTTACCCACTGCAGGTTTTCACCTCCAGGCACCTGAATGGAGATTGGCAAGAGTCAGTCCAAATCACCCTTCTGTTATAGGCACCCGGGGAGGCATCACCAGATCAAGGCCACACTCCTGGGGTGTCCCTTCCCCTCCATCTCCAGATGGTAGTGCTGGGATGGGATGGAGAGGCAGCAATGTCCTCAGCATCTTCAGCCTGGACTTGGCCGCATACCCCAGGACTAGGAGCCACAGCAGATGCTGGAGCCCTTCCTCGGCAGGATGAGGATCAGGCCCATGCAGGGTGGGGGGCAGCATACCAAAAATAACCTCACTTCACTCCTCAAATCACTTCTCCACACCCTAAAACCTCCTGCGTGCCCGACAGCAGCTCTCAGTGCTGAGACAAACCAGTCGCTCTCCCTCCTGCTAAGCAGTTAAATTAGAGAGTATTCAATTAATAACAGCTGAATATTCTGTCACATTTAGGAAGATGTATGGTAAGACAAGCGAGTTGTGATGTCTGTGACAGAAATGATAAAAGTTCTCCCGACACAGCCTGGCAGATACTTGGCTGGAGGAACCGCTTGCTCTCATGGACTCCAACGTCAGCACAGACACCAGGCCCAGCGCCGCCTTCAAAGGAGAGACGCTCCAAATTGCACGGGAGAACCACTGCCAAAATGGCTTGCAGGCAGCTCCCTCCCGCCCTCCTTCTGGGATCCATCTGAGATGCAGGGACAAGACCCTGGAGAGGACCAAGCCACCAGGCACCACGTGGCAAGCATCACTCAGCAGAAGCTCAATCCCTCCCATGTCATCTAAAGGCCACCCAATAACACTCTTCCCAAGCTACCTCAGTTTACCCATCTGCAAAAGGAACAGTGATCACATCCCAAACAACCCACCCCAGCAGGGACTAGGGCAGCACTCACACAGCACCACGACTGTGGACAAACACCTGCTAAGACACTCTCCACCTAATTTAGGGATGCAGCATGACCAGGGCACACATAGGAGCAGTGCTCTTGAGGCCTCCTCCTTTTTTTTTCTGGGGGGTTGCTTTTCACTGGTGTTGTTTGCGAACACAGTTTTGTTGCTAAGAAACTACCTTCATATTGCTCGGAGAGCAAAGACAAAGCAACCGTCAAAATAACACCCTATTTTGACAGTAGCCAGATCGCAACCATAAATGATCCATTTTCCCTGCTCTCCTCTGTGCTCATTAACGAGATCTAAATACCACAATCCCATATATAACCTACACCCTATATGTACATATGCATGGCACGTGCAGGTGCTGGAGACCCCATGTGCAGGGGGCTCTGTTGCATCAGCTCACCCCCAAGTAAAAGCTGAAGGAATCAGACCTGGGAAGAGGAGGTGGCTCCCCAGAGAGGCCTCACGGCTCCCTTCTAGGCAGGAACATGGCATAGGGTCTTTAAGCAAGCGATACTTGAGAAATAACAGGGAGAAGGTAAAACCTCTGCCCATGGCCACAGCACATGACACAGCTCTGGTTTGGAGAGAAACATAGTTACCTGTTGGCTTTGGGTTTGTTGGGTGGGTTGGGGTTGCTTGTTGTGGTGGGTTTTTATAAGTCCCAGGGGAGAAAAAAAAACAGAGGAAAAATAAAATCCAGTCACTGCTGAGTTTGTCTGTGTCTTTTGTTGCTTTAAAAGTAGGGAGATCTGCCACATGGGGAAGATCAGAATATCCACTCACCGTCACCTCAACACAATTCCCAAGCCTCAGGATCCTGAAAACCAGTTTGCCAATGCATCCACCTTCTAAAGCAGAAGGACATCTCTATCTTTCCTGCCAGAGCATCTCTGGCCCCTCTTTGCTGGTCCTGCTGCAACCTGGATATGAAAAGATGTGAAAAGCAAGGCATCTGCCTCCCTCAAAAAAACAGGCAGGAAAGGGGCAAGAGCACATCCAGATGCTTCTTGGTCTGATCAAGGACCATCCAGGACAATGCATGAGGCTAAAAGGCTTGGTAGACACAGTCAGGTCAGCAGTGCTCTACCCACACCGAAAACCAACAGGACAGAAGATGACTTGTTTGCCTGGTGCTGCTGATTTATGGGCAGAGGGAAAGGCAGGTAAAAGGCAAGGCTGGAAACTGCAACCTGTTGTGCAAGGCAACCCAAAGGCCTCCCTGTGCTTTAGCAAACCCCTGGTCCAAGAAAGGATGCCCAGAGTCACTGCACAACCATGGTGACTCACC
Organism: Acanthisitta chloris; assembly: GCF_000695815.1. NCBI lineage: Eukaryota > Metazoa > Chordata > Aves > Passeriformes > Acanthisittidae > Acanthisitta > Acanthisitta chloris. The sequence goes on along the minus strand of NW_008671808.1, from coordinate 2,056 downwards.
ATCTCAGCAGGACAGCAAATATGGACCTGCCATCCTTGACCACCACCCACCCCTGGCAACCTCCAGCTCAAGAGCTGAACGCGAGCACAGACTCACAGCCAGCAAGGGATTTACACTCCTCAGAGTGCACTGGTGCAGGAGCAATGCCTGCAGGCAGGGACCACCAGAGCTTGGGAGAGCAGCGTCTGCCTCGGATGCTTTTTAGGGCAAATAAGGAAGAAAATTGAAGCCATGGGAGGCGATCACGTAATATCTGGGTTGTTTTTTCTCTTCCCCTGGGCCAGCTGGAGCACAGCTCTGGCTGATCCCTTGCTCAAGCACAAGATGCTTCTGCACGTACCCAAACCCCAGCCCAGCACCAAACGACCCATCTCCTGTAGAGCAGCAGCTTGCCACGTGTGCTTTCCCTGCCAAAACCCCGAGCTCCACCCCACAGTAGGAGAAAAAGGGAAGGGAGAGAAGAGCTCTGTCAAAACCCACCAAAGCCTGAACGACATTTCTCTGCAGCAGAACAAAGCCCTTGGAAATCTCTTCTCCGCTTGGGTCCCCCGACCCACATGAAAGCAGCATTTTTCTGGGCTAATTACACAGGCTGCTCTGAGCCTCCTGGCAGAATCCGAGCTGCAAAGGCAGACATCAAAGGGCTCCCAACTTTAAAATAAATAGAGAGCAAAGACAGAATGGTCCATGGGAGATCTCTCCCTGCTGCCTGCACTGGCCGCCTGGGATGAACGTTGGAGGTCACTCAGTTCACAAGACCCCCCGGCAAGGATAGATGGGGAAGAGGGGCACAGCTAGTTTTTATTTGCATGGCAGGTTCCCAGCAGGCACAGGCAAGGAGTGGGGGCTGGTCTTTGCAGGACCAGTCATGATCCTAGCAAAGCCTTCTGAAGCCTCCATCCAACAGAAGGACCAACTGTGGTGCCTATCTGCTATCTGGGGTGGGCAAGCTGTGGGGCACTGGAAGGAGCAGTCATGGTCAGGTTGTGGAAAAGCACAGGACAGGAGTCAGTGCCATTGCCTGACAGTGGTGGCTGCCAACACAGCTGGTCTGAGCACCAGCTCCAGGCATTGCATTCCTCAGTTTCCCCAGAACTAAATCCATGCATTGCACCCAGAGCTTTCGAGATGACATTTTCCAAACAGGTACTTTCCCCTCAACAGCAGCCTTCTAAAGGAAGCCTTGGTCCTGCTTAAGCAGAGTCACAGCCTGCACCTGCAGCTCCTGGTGGACAAGAAACCTGAGCTCTGCTACTTTCCAGTCGTTCAGGAGAGAGAGAGAAGATGCATTTGTTGTCCCTACCAGGAAAGAGACGCCAGCTCCAAACCACTGGCGCCCCATGGCCATCCGCCCTGCTCCTGACCCAGAAAGCAGCTGACTCTCCTGGCCTTCCGCAGGACACCCTGATGTGTTGGGCACAATTTGCAC
>NW_008671808.1:0-615 GCF_000695815.1 Acanthisitta chloris | reverse complement strand
ATTAAGCCATCCTACCAGCTACTCCAGCCCCACCTTTTAGCCCTCTCCTCTGGGCTTCATAAGGCCTTACAGCACAGCTAGAACATGCTCTGCAGAGGAGACTCGCTTCTTCTTGCTTGTGAGCACACAGAGATACCTCCAAAACAGCAAGACACTATCAGAAATCCCATGGGTCTTCAGGCTCTGGTCCTTCCATGGGCAGCAATTACCTAGTACTGCTGCCACAAGACATTTCTGCAGTGTCCTGGAAAAGGACAGGGGCAATGAAATCCTCAGGGGATGCTCAGGAAGATCACACACACAAAACTGTCATGCAAGGGATGCTGGCCACGCTTCTGAACCCATCCTGGTCCAACCACTGGTCTCCCCATCTCTCCCCCAGCCTCAGCTTCAAGGGCGCAGGGACAAGGAAGAGGGTTGGATCGCACCCTACTTCCTCCTAGGGAGGTGAAGGGAGATGAAAGGAAGGATGAGCGTGGGATGCGAGGGGAAGGTGTCAATTAAAGCAATGAGGCCCTCTGCATGCCCACGCCTGACAGGCGGGCTGAGCGGAGCTGACAGCCGGAGCGCCGGATGGCTCCCCGTCTCGCTCACCGGAGCGTGCTGCCCCCGCAC
>NW_008671807.1:0-14017 GCF_000695815.1 Acanthisitta chloris | reverse complement strand
TGGGGAACACCACTAATGACCGGCTGCAAACTGGATTCCTTTGTAGCTGTGGTTGTAATAGGTCTAGAAGATGGGGTGCAAGCTGGAGATCCTCCAGATGGATCTTCCTCTTGACTGTCCTCTGCCTGACTCTCTGGGTCCAGAGCCTCATACCTGTTCTTTAAGGGTAACTGGGGAGGTGATGGGGGTCAGGAAGGGATTCTTTAACCTTTTCCATCAGGGACTTGTTTTCCATTCCCCTACATCTACTTGGCTTGCTCCCTCTGCCTGAGGGTAGGAGGACTTCTTTTGGGCTCGAGAGGGTGTAACTCCACCACTTTATTCCCCTTTCACTCTCCCTCATGCTTCTTAATCTCTCTACTTCTTCCTTGAGCTCTGCCACCAGGCACAGCAAATCATTCACCTGCTCACACCGTTCACAGGTGTGACTCACACTGTCCTCTGAAACTAGTGCCAGACCGAGGCACTCTGTGCTCAGTGACCTGAACAGCTGTGTCCTGCATGGAGGGCTCTGTCTGGGTTAAACATTCCTCCTCGGAACAGCAGCAACAGTTTTTGCTCGCATAGATACCATTGCTGGGTCTAGCTGAGTTGCGGGAAAAAAGAAAGCAAAACCAAAGAAAAAAAAGAAAGAAAGCAGGATGGTTGTGCCCTGCTTGTGAGAACTGCCTGTGAGAACTGCCCTCTCTGCTGTTCCGGGTCTCAGCACTCCCTGGGGCTGTTTAAATCTCCTCCAAGGAGCACAGTCCTGCCCCTAGTCAGCTGTGAGAGCCTCCAGGAGGCAGCTGAGCTCAGCTCCAAACTCTCCAAAACCTGCAGTTTTGAATAGCTTTGTCAGATCCTCAAAAGCAATTGCTTATTCAAGTTATTGAGGGGTATTGAACAGTCAGAGAGAATAAAAATTAGTCAGAAAAGTTACTGTAAATGACAAGATGTGGCAAGAGAGATACAAATAGCTGTTACTTAATTTTCTAAAACTGACTCCAATAATATACTCAATACTATACTCAAGCCTGTACTCACTGACATGCTCAAACACAATATAAACAGAAGAATGATTACCCTAAATTTCTTGCCAAAATGGTGTCATTTATTAATCAAGGCCTCATGATTTGAAAAGCTAACTTTGGTGTAAACCAGAATTCAGTAGAAGTAGACTGAGTAGTACAGTATATTTCTTTGCAGTGAGTCTGACATTCCTGTCTTTTTCATTTACAGGATATAGATGAGAGGGTCTCTTAAGAGATAGTGGTGAAGGCAGTATGACCTTGCCTTTCTCCTGCTGAGTGTACTGTTCCCACCTCCATGGGGTACTACAGGCTTACAGGCCCTCAGTCCTAAAAGCAAGACCTCCATTAATGGTGGAAAATTGCTGTAGAAGAGCTATGAAAATGCAACCTCTGTGGTATCTACTTTAGCTCTTCTCGAGCATGCCTGGGACAGCCAGGGTAGGTGTGCCATTCCTAGGGGGACACTTTCTGCCACCCACCTGTGGGCCCTTAGTGAAGTATCCTCTCAGTGCCAGTCACACTTGAACATCTAAGAACTGGAAAGAAAACAAACCCATCTGCAATTCTAGAATGTAAACTTCAGACTTAGGATTCTGCCTGAACAAGGGTCACATTACCACCAACCTAAGCATAATTATTAGAAATAGAGTACAACTGCTCACTCAGTCTTCTCACAAGGTACATTAATAGAATCATAGAATCATCATGGCTGGAAGAGACCTTTGAGATCATCAAGTCCAACAACTGTTAACCTGGTGCTCCACTGTAATCCTAAACCTTAAACCATATCTTCCAGTGCCCGACCCATACACCTCTTAAACACAGCCTCGATATGAGTATTGCACCTCAGCACTGTTTTCAAAACCAGTAAGGTGACTATATGCCTTGCAAACCCCATGTTGTCTACCTGAACCATTAAGGTCCCTAATTACATTTAAAGTTCTGGCCCTATGCATTTTGATGCAAATACCCCATCATTAAATGCCTTCTAAAATTTATTTGGAATCTTGCTATTTTAAACCTGTTAAGAAACAAGCAAATAAAAACCTCAGCTCAATGCTTCTCTGAAGTGTTCAACAGATGTTATAGTATTTTAAAACATGATCATCCCAGAATAGATTAGCAGCCAACAATTTAAATATCCCCTCAGTTGAGCTCTGAGCAGTTTCTTTCTTTTGAAAACATTTATTTGGCTAGAAGACATTTTTGCTTATTCTTTCACATGAAAGAATTGTTGACACCTATACAAGGCTTTAAATATCCCTCAGAGTCCAAAACACTCATCTGTTTCATCCTCCAGTCCCCCAATAAATTAAGAGTTTTAACTAAATCTATTTCTGTAATGGGATTCTCATAAACTTAGCCAAGTCCCTTCTCACATACCTATTTCAAGACTGAGACTGCAAGCACATATGTTTATGTGGTTTCCCTAGTGGGTAAAGCATCTTCTGAAAAGAATGCTTTCATTACCATTTTCAAACTGATAACTTTATTTTCTATTCATTCCCCACCACCACCCCCCAAAAGAAAAAACACCCCAGGAAGGTTTCCATGCTTGTAAGGGAGTGGAAGGATTAGTCTCTGCCTATCTGATATAGGAAGGAAAGGATTACATGCAGATTAAAAGCAGTAATTTACTAGCAAACAATCATTTTGTGTGCAGCAGTTACATAAATCAGGGATGTCAGCACTGGCATCGTGGGTTTCACTGGCACCACAGCACCACTCTGCAGCCACGAGCTCAAGGGAAGCACTTATGCAAAGCCCACTGGCAAGCAGCAGAGATGAGACAGCCCTCTTTTCCTTCCTCATGTCAGTTTTTCTTGAAACCATCCAATTTCCAACATGCTGGCTGAAATTCAATTAAATAAGGGAAGTGATTCTTTCCAAATTGTTGGTTTTAAGCCTTGTAAAAAGGGATAAATACAGATTGAATAGAATACAGACAGAATATCTTGCAAGTGGTCAAGTACAGTGACATGCCAATTTTCTTTTGACTTGGCTTTTTCTAGATAGCCTATTTGTCTGTAACTTACAAATGTTGCATTGCTTGTATTATACATCAGAAAACTAATAAGCTATTTCACGATTAAATGAAGATATTTTATGTTTCTAAATGTTGAACGTTGGTTTAGGGTAGCATTGTTCTTTAGGTAGAAGGAAACATCATGAGAAAAATTCCTTTGGTAAGCACTTAAAAGCACTTTTTACCAAAAGCTACTCTTGGAATTAATTTCATTCCAAGTACTCTGTAGACTTCTTAAATGAGTTTTCCCATTAGTATAAAATGAATTTTTATTATCATTTGGAATTTCATATAATTCTTTCTTAATCCCTGCTTCTAGAGTCACCTTGAAAATATCATCCCTTTTAAATTCATAGTACATAAGTAGCTTATTCATTACTTTATATTTGTAAATTAATTCATTTAGGATCATAACCATTGTCCTGATTATATTGCCTTATGTATCCTTTGAAAAAGGGCTGATGGCACAGAAGCATATTTTTCCATACTGCAAAATTAAATGGGAAACCTTTTAACCAAGAAAATAGAACTATGGTTAATATACTAATACAACTTGAAACAACAAACCTCTAATGACCTCTCATTGCAACAGTATAGGATAGAAAATATTAGACTATGTTTCTACATAACACACACATTGTTTAAATTATTTGCTTAAAATAATTTGGAGTTGTAAATAAGAAGTGTTCAGTATTTTGGAAAACAAAAAACACCAAACAAACAAACCCACAATCAAACCAAAAAACTGGAATGTTCAAAGTTTTGCAAGAAAATTTTTTCCTGCCATGAAAATACTGACGTGAATTTAGGTGCACTTAGGTTTGGGTTTTTTGTTGTTATTTCCCCTTTGCAGTTGTTAAAGTGATTTAATTTCCACAAAAATGTTGCAACAAAAGTGCTGACATTTATAGTTTCAGGTTTCCCCATCCATGCATGTCAAGATCATTGAGTTCTTTACATTCTGAATTTCTGTTCTTGGTCAGAAGAAAAGGCTAATTTTGGAATGTCAAGTTCTCTCATGGGATGAGCTTTCCCTTTTCTCCTCCAGGAAGCCTGACTGCCTGCTCCTGCCCACCCACACCACACACAGGCATGCACACTGGCATGGAAAGAACCCAGAACAGTTTTTGCTGCATCTTTCCAGCAGCCAAGACACATCCATTTCTGGTGAAGGGCTCCATATGCAAGATTCACGAGTTAAAATTAAAATCACACCACTGACAGACCTTCTCAGGACATCTCATTAAGAACTAGTGCAGCCTTCTGCAGAGCCCAGCAGATGATGTGGTGGCTGCTCCCCCACCCCAAAAGATAAGGAACTGCTTTCCTTTTAAGCATGAATTTGGAATTAAGCTGAATCTAGGAACCAAGACATAGCAGAGCAATAAAGAGCAGTAAATTGACATCATTAACAATACAGTGGGATGGAGCATTTTGCACAGCAGAAAGGAAAATACCCAGTGGTAGAATAGAGCTCCAGCACACCAGAGGGAATGCAAGACTTGGTAGTCCGTACTGTGGTCAGCCCTTTTGGTTTCTAAAATGTATACAACGATTTATTTTCCCTGCAACTTTGACAAGAATTAGAAGTCCAAATAATTGAAAACAGCTTGTTGGCATTCTGAATAAACACGGGTAACTTTACTAATCTGCCAGTCCTGGAAATCATTATTCCCTAGGCTGGCTGAGCTGAATGGCCATGTTTGGTGTGCACTGTTCTCCAGCCTTACAACACATCAAAAAGAGGCAGTTATCTATCAAACACAGACATCTGTGCACACCTGGTCATCCAAGGCTCTCTTTAGAGTCCACAGAGAAACAAGGACCAACATAGTGCTATTCCTCTCCTCCCAACATAGACACCAAAACCACATTATATGAACTGCATCTCCAGAAGTTTATCTATATATGTTATTTAATAAGGAATGTAGCTAATATTTTTGCATAAATACTACTCTCATGTTAGCTTTCCTTTTCTATGTTTAGCTATCAGTACCCAAATAAAGCTTTCTGCTTTCCCTCTGAATTTTATCAGTGATAGCTTTCTTAAATACCTTCAGTGTACTACTTGAAATATTTTAATAATAGCAACTAATTATTATACATAAACAAGTTTAAAACATTAAAATCCTCTCAATAATTAATATTTTGCATCTTACATTTTACTACTATTATCAGGAACAGCAAGCAGCAATTATAGTCCCTTGCTAGCTGGAGGCAATTTAAAAAGAAAACCCTGCAAAATCTTTGCTTTTTTGAGCTGCTGCTGATACTTTCTGAGAAAAAAAAAAAAGAAAGGCAGTTGCCAATTTTTTTTTGCTCTTCATTTGTTTCTTAAAGGTATATGAATTCATTTTTACTGCAAGTCTGATGCTTAGTAGCTGCTCATATGTTGTAGGGTTTGTTTTAAGCCATTGCTGTTGTAACACAACTATATCAGATCAAGAAATAATAAGTATTTATAGCTTTTATAATCATGAAGAGAGAACAGAATGTCTAACAGTAGGGCCAATAAAAATAGTAATTCATTCTCACGCCCTCCTCCAAACTGAAGTATACAGGCATACACCTTTAGTGCATTTTTTCTGTCTCAACCCAGGCAATGGAGAGGGGCTGGCTCAGAAAGTGTTAGACTAGCAATATTGCAAACTGCTAATTCCAGCTTCCTTGCTTACTTATGGCACTTATCACCAGATATGCTTTCTAGAAAGCATGAGGGAAAGACCAAAAGATAAAGAACTACTCTGAAGTCTCTGCCCTATCACATAACTTCTGCCAGCACCAATTGTGCAATCAGTCTGGGAAGCAACGAGTCAGTTCCCAAAGAACAGTTACAAGTAGTTTTACCCAGTCTATGGCCCTGCTGCAATTAAAGTCCCTTGAAAACCTAGCTTAAGAATCTGTGCCTAGAAACACTTTCTAAAAGTTAAAGGCTGTAAAATGGTCTTCAGGCCTGACCTGAATGCCATTCAGCTCCCCTTGATAAAGGGAGCAAGACAAAGCCATAACATTACTCCAGACCCCACCCAAGGACCATCACTGGGGAATTCAGAGATGTGTCCTGATTGAAAATAAGGAGAGACTGTTGCCCTCTAATCCTTCTGCTCCCTCTCTTCTCTTCAAGATGTGTTTGTTTTCTTTAATCCCTTCACTTCTACAATGCCTGGGCTCAAGGGAGAACTAGAATAGCCATCCCTCAAGTCTCACTTTTTTTTATTCTCAAAATTATTTTTCTTCCTACAGTAATGGCACATGAAATATATATTTATACGTGCTTAAAGCTAACAATCCCCACTGAGGCTCACAAGCTTTTACAAGATGCTATAAAAGTATCGCATGGCAAAGCAATGAAGAGAAGTCAAAAGGTGAACACTGTCCTCTGGGACCACTGATACATATTCTGGGTCACAAGAGTGAAAAAAATGTGGTTCATATTTAAGTCATGTCTTTCCACTGCTTTCTGTTTTGTCCCCATTGAGATTCCAGAAATTGTTTTTAAATAATATTTTTTAAAAAATTAGTCTTAGATTCCCAACATACTTAAACCACTAGTATCACTGCATGTTGTGGCTTGATATACAATACACAAGAAATCATAGTGCATTGCAAGAGCATCAGTCAGATGTTAGTCCTCATACAGACAATTTTCTAAAGACTTGGCTTCTTTGTATTTAAAACCAAAAATAAGCCACATTTAAATTTATCCTTTGACAGAAATTAGTCCAGAAAGAAAATGTGCCCAACAAACAATCATGTCCTTCATCATCTCACAGTGGCTTTGAGTTATGGCTAGAACTAGATTAATCTTTAATTAATAGAGGGAAATAAGAATGTGATTTGCCAAACATGTCCAAGTCAAGCTTACAGTTTTGAATAAAGCCAGTATATAAGAAATTGATATTGATATCCTCTGAACTAGGTTATTTTCTTGTGATTGATTATGTGGAAAAAAGCCCACAATACTTACAAATCCATTCCCATCATTGTCTAGGAAAGGGTATGCCTGCAGCAGAGCATTGACAACAGTGTTGTATTGCTGCCTGTTCGGATACCTGTGCAAACAAGATGGAGATGTAAAAGAAATAGTTGGTATTCTAGACAGTATTAGACACTGGAGTCTATACTGATCACCATTAAACTGACTATTTCTCAGGGCACAGCTTTAAGCCTTGCATGAAATCTTCCTTTTGGGTTAAACAGGTTTCAGGCCTTTAGCCTCCTCTGTTTGAGCAAGCATGTTAAAGGGAATGGCTTTACATCCACTTGAAAATTTCCCCTGCAGCCAATAGGTAATGCCCCAAATAAATCTAATGGTGTTTACTCACAGTGATCCTCCCAGGTATTTTGTCATGTCTGCTTGTAAAAATTCAATAATTCTTATTCTCATACTGTGATCAGGGCATTTTTTTTCTTCTAATATGCTCTTGACATCATATGGAAAATCTGGCAAAGTGTAAGAACTTGTCCACTGCAATGTCTTGTATCTTGCAAAAATTGATTTAATATTTTTCCTGTAAAAGAAAAGATTATAACATCATGGTCACATCCGTCTTCTGTGGAAATGCAGGAAGGAAGGAAAGAAAGAAATATACAAGGGAAAATTCAAGACAAAGTAAAATGATTGCTATAGAAATTCAGGACTTTGTGTCTTGGTTTCTGCATAAAGAATACTTACAAAACAGCAATCAACACATATGGAGTTAAAACCAGATGCCAAATGCAGAGTGTTATAACCAGCAGACACTAGAAGGTGGTTTCTAACTGAAGGCAGAAGGCAGAGCAGAGGTCACTGGGGACTTGCTACTGTTACAAAATAACTTTATCTGTCTTAATTTACCAAGTTTTTCCTACCAGTCCTGATAGTAAGTCCTGAGAGTAAGGCAAATAGCTTAGTTGAAAAAGAACTTATATGTGACATTAGCTAAGACTGTTCACCCAAAGGAGAAGGCACCAGAGGGATGAAGGCAGTTGTTACCAGCACATGCCTGGAAATAAAGCAGACTGGCAGTACTGGCAGCTCCTGTCCCAAGAACACCATGAGGACTGTTTACAGACATCACAGCCCAGCTGGGATGAGCCTGAGGCAGGATATCACCCCTGGATACCCCACCCTGATTCTGAAGAAACACAAGGAAAAGTAGACATAAATTGGGCTTGAAGTCAATCAAAAGCCACCTAAAAGATGGAATAGTTCTGGTAGACCTGGACAGCTTCCCAGTCGTAGTAGTCCAGACCCAATAAAGAAATTCCAAATTACATGCGTCAAAGACAACTAAAATTTCCTGTTATGGATGTGGTACCACTGCAATTTATGTTTGCTTTAACTTACATCACAGGGAGCAATTTGAAAACAACTAGCAGACCTTTAAAATAATTTTTAAAATGCTATCATTATAGATAGCAAATGTAGGAGCTTGCATGGTATAAATATATGGATATCTATAGATAAATTAATCATTTTTTGTCTCTTTATATTCACTGAGGGGACATAAACACCACTGAAGGATGATAGAACAACCAGAAGACATCTAAATCAGACCAGATGTTCTCTCTTATCTATTTATTTCAACTAATTATGAAGAAAACAAAGATAGCTACTACAACTGTTGAGATATATACAATATAGATTTCAAGTTAGGAATCTCCCACTTGGGGGATACAGGTGAAAGCTTCCACACAAAGACTCATGAATGGACTAGGCATGGCCCAGTGTCCCTTCCAAACATCTTGAGCCTATACTCTTAGACTTCAACCCAGTCTCTGTGGTAGCCTATAAACATGAGCTGTGTATACAAGTAAGAGTTGTGAAAAGTTTTAGCAAGGTCTTAATTGGGAGGTTTTGATATCCAGTCTTTGTCAGATAAGGATGCAAAAAAGATAAATAACTGACTCCATGGTAGCCAATATCTTTAGGCTGGCAAAATCAATTGCAATACCAATAAATGAGCATTTGCAATACCTTAGTTTACACCACTTTGAAATACTATTATATACCTGGAAGGCAGCTCACTTGGGTCCCTACAGCCTGTTACAGCCTCAAGACCTTCTTGAGTAAATTAACACATAACTCTCAGCCTTGCTGACCTGGTTATGCCACACTATCTTGGCATCTCTTAACACAGCTAGCAGACTATCAAAAGCTCTATAGCCACAATACAATTGCACCAACCCCAGCACTACCACAAATGGCAATGAGGTGCTGAAAAAAAAAAAATTATAATTTAGGTACTGTCATCTGATCCTAACAGTAGTAGCAGTACTCACAGTAGTACCATTTCCCCATGCAAAACAGGTACAAAAGAGTCAGGGCTCTTTCTAAGTTCTCCAGATTTCATGAGACACAGACAGTTAACAGTAGATTCAAAGTGCAGTGAACTTCTGTTAGCACTTTGCAGTCTCAAAAGAAGGAAAAGTTGTGCAAGAAGCGACAACATATCCACATAGACACATTCATGTCCTTTTTTGGTGATAAATTAACACGCAAATGGGAAAATAAAACCCAACTTGGATTCCGAAATAATTTGGAAATCCCTCATATGCAAATAAAGTGCAGTTCAATGTAGCAGTGAGCAGCCTGTAAGTTTGCACCCTGTACTTTCACCAGCTTTTTTGATGAAAGTGATGTAGCAGACAGGCTGTAAGTGACTACATACTGTTTTCAACATGCTATCATTTCAACTAGCCCTAAAATGGACAGAAGTTTAAAACTTAGAGTAGTTTGTATCTGAGCAGCATGAAATTCCTTTTGTTGATAATATTAGTGAAACTGAAAAGCCACTTCAAAAAGTGACAAGATTTAGCAGGCTCAGTTCAGGCAACTGAACTACACTCAGCTGAGAAAATAAAATTCTCTTGCAGTTGAGGTGGCTAATAGTCAGTGAGGCTTGGTAACTCTTCCCTCCAGCAGTCCCTTCACACTTGCCACTGCAACAAAAATACTCCAGATTTCATTTATCTTCAGCCTTACCTAACACAAAATTCTTTCTTGCCCTCCAAATGAGATCAAAAATTCCTCTGATCTCCACAGTGCAAGAGATTAAATATTTTACTAGCTGTTGCTGGACTCATCACTATTGGGCAGTCATATTAAATATATGCAGTAATATTTTACAATGAAATACAACCTGGTTTGAAAAGAGACACAACTCCAAATAAACTATATCCCCAGAAATGCTCACTTGCAAACTGTTTAACTAAAAGAACCTTTCAGGTCAGTTGTAACAGTGAACAATCAAGTAAGGTCTTGGCTATACACATAAATCCCAGAGCATGTACACTTTGAGATTTAGGTGCAAACATACATAGCCTTTTTTTATCAATCCCTCTCTGGTCTTCTAGATAGCCCAAGACAGAAATAAGATTGAAATCTCAAAACACAAGTTACTACATCTTTTTGTGTCTCTCAGTTCTTGAGACATAGGATTCTATGGCTAAATCAATCTGATGGCTAACTCCTGAAAAATACCAGTCCCCCTCTTTCTCCGCTGTCACATGTCTTACACCCCTTTCTTAGTGGTACTGGGAAACTTCTAATCCTGCAGCAAGCTACAAGGAGTTACAGTGACAAATTCTTAATTCTTCTCGGTTTAGTTTTCTCCCAGTTTAGGTCCCCAGTCTGTCTTTCCATAAGGTGAGACAAATACCAGTTCAGATGAAGCAAGCTGGTCTCTTTATGCTTAGCTGCAGTATGGAACTGCATCCTAAGAAGCATCTCCTCAGCAAGGAGATAACTAGTCACACAGCTTTTGACCACTCAGCTTTTTCAGATCACCACTTTACCTACTGTACTAAGTCACAGTCCTGTCTCACACAGCTATTTCTTTCCTTGGCTCCACTGTAACCCTATACTGCCCACACAGCATGTCTACTGAGACATGAAGCTATAAAATAGCATCATTTTGGGAGGAGCCATTTGTCTCCTTCCAATGGAAAAAACCCAAACCAACAAACCAACTAAATGAACAAAACAACAAACCCATGCAGGCCATCATAGCCATCTTGGGGATGAGAGACAAATTTGTTTTCAGATAAATCTTCCAATTCATTGTCCTTGCTATCAGCTCAAATTTATGTAGGCACTGGCATCAATATTCCGTCAATGCTGGCAACAGTTTTATTAGTATATGAATGCTTAGCAGGCTCAAGTTTAGTTGAACACTGACTACATCTTCCAAATTCACAGCAAATAGAGAAGTTAAAACCTGTTAAGGCTGTCTGGGATATCTGTCATCCTGCTTGTGCTCTGAGGAAATTACTCCAAGGCGTTCAGACAGTGAATCTGTTGCATAGCACTCAAGAGCTACAGAACATGTTTTTATAGAAAGAATTAATGTACAAATAAACATGTATCAGGACATCACTCTTGAAGGAAAACAGCCAGATCGTCATATTGGAAACAGTGAAAAAGGGATACATTTGGGACGTCATTTGCTAAGCAAACATTGAGGAAAGGCAGACAGAACATGTAAACCAACCAATAAAAGGTTGGTGTTTCACAGCTGTATCAGGTATTTACAAGCAGTGACAGCCTCTGTCTTAGCAACAAGACAAACACCAGGCTGCCAGGAGCCATAAAACTGCTAGTACTCTAATACAGAAATGGAGGAATATGGGAAACGTATTTATTGAATTGTCCTCTGTAGCTATCTTATTGTCTTCACAGACAAGCACAGCTTCAAGATTAATCTTCTTGTAAGATTAACAAAAAGACTGGCTGGTTTTACTTCTGTCACTGCTAGCAAAAAAATTATTCCCTCGGAGTAGCTTGCAAACCTCATCTGGTTATACGTATGCACAATTTCAATACAAGAAAAATAAAATTATACAATTGCTTCATCCATTTACTTTTTTGTGTGTGTTTAAATATTTAGTAATAAAGTTGTTAGGACTATCTACACAGGAAACACAGAGAAATGTTGAGCCGATTCACCAGGGTTAATAATCCATAGAAGTACCCACGAATTCACTTCAAGCTCAGCCTCAGTTATTGAGGCTGCAGTACCATGGATCTTTTGGGAAAACAAAAGGCCAAAAAAACCCGACACCAAAACCCAACACTACACACAAACATAAAAACCTCACCTAAACAACCTGAAGCTCTTTTTCAGATTGGATTAAATGAATGAAAAGATAGAGACAAGTGTAGCCCTGTCAAAATATCAATAATTTCAACTGTACATTGAACCCACCTCACTAACCCCTGGCTGAACAGACTCTAGAAGTGCTTATATGAACTGCTGCTGCCAAATAAGTGGGTGAGGTGGGAACACTACTAAAGTGGAAGTCATCCTTGCTCTTAGCTGCTCTTCCAAATCTGGCCTGGATGATGAGAAATGGGAACCTACCCTCCCTACTCAGAATTAGATAGTCCAGAGTGTTTTATCTGAAGGACCACCTCTCTATATTAATACAGATTCCCTTTTCCATTACTTAAGATGAGAGACTAGTGAAGAGAAATAAATGCACAGACATAAAAGCAAGGGAAAAGTAGTTGCTTAAAAGCACAGGAAACATTAGTTGATCTATCAAATATTAATTTACATTTTACCAAATTACAAAAAAAAACCCAGACACCTTTAAATAAACTGATGTGAAAAACTCCTTTGCACCAAGGCACATAAATCCATAGACTGGGACTTGAGTGAAAAATAAGCCAACCAACCAGCCCACCCACTTTTCAAAGAAAGTAAATTAGCAGGATAGACAGGGGGGTTACTTTTATACTCTTGGCTAAGAATCTATCATTATATTATAGTCAAAGGAGCTTTTTCTGTTCTCATAATCAATTTTCTAAAACAAACATCTTGTTCAACCCTCCAGCTTATAGCTGGCATAATTTCCTTAGGCATTTAAAACATGAAAGTTTTCCATTGGTTGTTGGAAACGAGATGAGTACTGCAGGGAAAGGAAATTAAAAGGAAAAACAAAACAAATCAAACATAAATTATATCATATCTTATTTAGCAGTGTAAATCAAGTCACAGACATATCTAAACAGCAGCATTCACCTCCAAAAATAGTATTTAGGTTGGGATGAACTTAGTGCAGCAGTTAATGGTTGCAAGGGCTGCACAAGACCATTCTTAGTCTTAGATAAAACAGCTGTTTCTGAGAAAGACATTTGCCAGCTTTTCTCATCTGACCTTTAAAGAGAAGCCCTCATCAAATTTACTCAGGTCTTCAAGACTGCAAATCATCACAGCTCGTCTGACTTCTAGGGCATCTCCTACTTTACTGGGGAGGGACATTTACAGCAGCAGACTTCCCCACTCTTCTTCTCTGCCCCGAGGTGAAGTGGTACTGCTCTTTTGCAGTCCCTTTCCCTTATGGGCCTTTGAAAGCTCTGTAATGACAACATTTGCTGAGAACATTTCCTAACACCAGTCTATTCCTGGTTATTCTGATTCACACAACCCATCTAAAACTCTCTATACAGCACAAGGCAAATTAGTCATCATCAATCGAAAATAAGCATCCTTTAGGAGCACAGGCTAAAACCCATCATTGCAAGATCATACTAGTGGTTTATTCCAAGTATTTAAGTGATTTGAGTTCGTTTCTTTGATAACAGTGCTGAGAGGATCTGTGGGTTTGAAGTTTTTGGTTTGTTCTTTTGAAGAACAAAAGTAGCAGGAGTTTATTTTAAAACTATTAACTATGTGATTCAATAAACTCTCTCCTCTGTTTCCAGACAGCCTTATCACTAACTCCCCATTACTTTTTTTAATGTGATGAAATAGACATTTTTGCCAGAAGACCTCCCCTTATCTCAGAATCACAAAGCCATAGGCCACATCTATGGGGGAGAATGATATCAAGGGGAGAAGTTACAGCAGGTGGAAATAAAGGGGGATAATGATAAGAAGACAAAGCTTTGCAAGCAAGAAGACAATTGCCTTGAAAGAAGAACAGGACTCTCTTCCAACACTAACTGCCCATCTCAGAGGAGAAAATCATGTGTGGAAGGAAGGAAGGAAGGAAG
>NW_008671806.1:0-1054 GCF_000695815.1 Acanthisitta chloris | reverse complement strand
CCAGTGTCCCAGTCCCAGCCTAGCCCCAGGATGAAGTCCATGGGTTCAGGATTCCCCCTGGATCCCCCTGGCTCTCCGTCCCACCCCACCCCAGTCTAGCCCCGGGATGAAGTCCATGGGCTCAGGATTCCCCCTGGATCCCCCTGGCTCTCCCCAGTGTCCCACCCCAGTCTAGCCCCAGGATGAAGTCCATGGGCTCAGGATTCCCCCAGGATCCCCCTGGCTCTCACCAGTGTGCCAGTCCTGCTCCAGCCCCTGGATGAATTCCATGGCTCCAGCGGCTCTGGCAGCCTCGTGCAGCTCTGACTCCTTGCAGTTCTCCAGCCCCAGTGCGATGTTCTCACGGATCGTTCCGGAAAACAGGACAGGATCCTGCTCCACCAGCACCACCTGCCCCAGCCCCGAGTCCTGTGATACTGTCCCAGCTCCCAGTGTCTCCATCCCTGCTCCATGGCCCCATCCCACCCCAGTGGCCTCATCCCTAATCCCAGTGTCTCCATCCCTGACCCAATGTCCCCATCCCATTTCCTGCTGTCCCCGTCCCCATCCTCTTTCCCAGTGTCCTCATTCCTATGCCTGGTGTCCCCATCCTTGTTCCTGATGTTCCCATCCCTCTTCCCAGTGTCCCCATCCCTGCTGGTGGTATCCTCAGCCCTGGTTCCCAGATTCCAATTTCACTTTAGTGTTCTCATCCCTGTCCTTGGGGTATCCACTGTCTCCATCCCTGCTGTTCACATCCCACCTTGGTGTCCCCATTCCATCCCCAGTCCATTCCCAGTGTCCCTGCTGTCCCCACCTGCCGGTGCAGGTACTGGTTCTCGTATTCCTGCAGTGGGATCCCATCCAGCAGCACCTCCCCTTTCCTGGGATGCCGCAGCCGCTTCAGCAGTGCCACAGCTGTGCTCTTCCCACTCCCGTTGGGCCCTGCCAGCGCGGTCACCTCCCCGGAACGAGCTTCAAAGGACACGTCCTGCGGGATGGGGACAGGTGACACCAGAATTCCCACCCCTGGGAATCTCCCCCCCTGGGATCCACCTCAAAGGACACGTCCTCT
>NW_008671805.1:0-1467 GCF_000695815.1 Acanthisitta chloris | reverse complement strand
CCCACATCCAGATCCTCAATAAAGATGGTAAAATAAGGGTGTTTTGTGACATAAGTTATGACTATTTTTTAATTGTAGCGTGTTACAACTTTTTGTCAGTGTAAAAGGGACAGAGATAGATGCTTTCACTTAAATATTCTCAGACTTCTACTGAACACATTTAATTTATGGGCACTGGAAAATGGGACAGCATTAGAGTTTCATATATTCACGTACAAGGTCATTTTCAGCCAAGATAGACGAACTCTGATGGATTACACAGTGTCAAATTATGTGCTTCAAATGATATGTATCACATTATAGAGTGCAGTGATGGAGTGGTTTGACCCAGTCACTGTAAGCTCCTTATCTGGATAGGTCTCACATCAAGGATCTGAAACCACTCGTGGTACCTATCAAACCCAGCCTGTTTCTGGGGGTGTTCAGCATGGGTCACTGCCCAAATGACACTGTCTGTATGGTGAGTGACCCCAATGATTGCTTAGGTAGAGTGGGATCAAGTCCCCCTGTACCAGAGTGCCTGGGGCCTGGCACACTGAGGCCTCCAGCAGAGGGATGAAGTTAATTTTTGGGTGCCTCATGCCCAGAATCCTGTTGACTCCTTCTAGTCCCTTACGGGGCTTTAGAGAGTAATTAGCACATTTCAAGGTCTGCCCTTAAGATATAGTTCTGTCCAAATATTGTGCTCCCCTGTGCCTTGGATGTCTTCAGTATACCCTTGTGTACTCTCCCCTGTCAGAGATCCATCAGGGCTGGAGGAGAACTCTGAGATCATCCAATCCAACCACTAACCTGTCCCTGCTGGAACCCCCAAACCCTAACCCAGATCCTCCAGTGCCACATCAGACACCTCTGAAACACCTCCAGGGATGGTGACTGCACCACCTCCCTGGGCAATATCCCAGTGCTGAACACCACAACAGGGAAAACATTTCTCCTCACACCCAATCTGACTCTGCCCTGGCTCAGCTCAAGGCCATTCCCTCTCTCCTCTCCCTGCAGGCACAGCAGATATGATGTTTGCCCACAGAGTGTCCCACAGAGAGGTTTACCCACAGAGTATCCCAATCCACAGGTGTGGGAAAGGAGATCACACGACTTCTTTAATTCTTTTTTTCTTGGTTATTTTCAGCATTCCTCTATTCAAAATAACTTGGAGCTGTGCATAAAGGCTGATTACCAAACCTCTCTAGGGGACTGAGTCACACAGCTGTGCATCTAAATCTCCTTAACCATGCTTCAACAGCCTCAAACACACAACGCTAAATTGGAGATGGGATTTTTGGATTACAGATGGCAAAATGGGAGAGGGAGCACCAGGGCTAGAAACAGAGTGTGACTTCTGCACTGGGCTGTGAGGTCTCATCACGAATCCTGGCATGAAGGGATCTTGGCCTGAGGAAACCAAACAGAACAGAGTGCACCAGGGTCCATTAAACTCACCTCAGTGCTGTGCTCAGCTTTGGG
>NW_008671804.1:0-1922 GCF_000695815.1 Acanthisitta chloris | reverse complement strand
CTGGGGGTGTTCAGCCTGGAGAAAAGGTTCAGATTGGATCTTAGGAAGAGATTTTTTCCAGAGAGAGTGCTCAGGCATTGGAATGTGCTGCCCAGGGAGGTGGTGGATTCCCCATCCCTGGAGGTTTTCAAGCTGAGACTGATGTGGCACTTAGTGCCATGGGCTAGTGACCACGGTAGGGTTGGACTCGATGATCTTTGAGGTCTCTTCCAACCAGGTTGATTCTGTGATTCTATGATTCTATGAAATACTCATTATTTCTAGATGTGATCCCAAGTCTGTTTAAAATGTTTGCAGCAGATATTGGGGAAGGAAGATAGAGTTTTGCAAAAGAGAAAAAAAATTTAAGACGAATTTTAAAAAAGAATAGAAAAAGAGAACTTTCTGAAAGAAATGCTAGAGAAAGATCTTCAGCTATTTTCCCATGAAAAGGTCAAGTTCAAGATCTAGATAATGGAAAGAGCAGGAAACTATCTGAAGAAATTCCTAGCTGGTATCGTAATAGTTATAAATCCTCTTATCTCTCTTGCCAGATGCCAGCAACTGCTACAAACTGCTTCTTCCAAATCAAAGGGTGATAAGAATTGAAAAAGAGGACACATTTAACCAGATTTCACCTATCCTGGACAGATAGGAAAATGCAGCACAGCTCTGTTCTGGATACCATCATAAGTAGTGAGAGCAACTTGTAAATAAGAAGAGAGAAGAGGGATATGCTAGGACTATTTCATCTTACAGAATTGCTGTCTTCTGTGCTTTCCAGTTTTTCTTTGGTCATGTGGTCATGTTGGGATAGAAGGAGCTCTGTAATCATATGTTCCAACATCAGAAAGTCAGCTAAAAGAGATTGCTTTCCCACTGCAAATCTCCTTATCTACACAGTAATTTAATGTCTACAAAAGTTAATGAAATCTAAAGTGATATTTGACATAAGTTTTTAAATCAAGGTGAGTGAATATCTTGCTGACCAAGTCCTTGTTCTGTGGTTAAGTGCCCATGACTATCCTTTGGAGACCATTCAAGAAATTTTTCTGTGCAGCCTTCCCAGTATAGACCTATATTAAATGAAGGATTATAAACCTGTCTCAGTAGATGATAGGGAATAGCCAAACTTGTTATTTCTCTGATTATTCTTGAACCTTTAAAAGCAACTACAGTAATAATATGGACTTGTTTACCTCTAATATGATAGTGATTCAGAGTTTTATCTTTACCAAATTATACAAATACAACAAGATAATTTCGTAGCTGGGCAACATGAAGGATGGATAAAGAGTAGCTGCTTGAGCCAAACCTAAGTAAGAGAGGTGCATGGAAGAAGATTCATTGAAGGACTCCCAAGTGCAGTGTAGGCTTTTCCTTTAAGTACACACCACATGTAGTCAGGTCATGCTGTACTCCTTTAATGTCCTGGGTGGTTCACCACTGCTGTTGCACATGTACAAAGAATTAAAAGGCTGTAATCTCACAAACCTGACCTAGCTAAAATGAATCTCAAGCCTTGGCCAGCACATACAGGTTTTTTGGATTCTGGTGAATGCAGGGAGCAGGAGCAGCAATTGGAGTTCAGTGAAGCAGAGATGAGGGCTAACTGCATCCTGGTTCTCTTTTTGTGTGTCCCTGAAAAGGCCAAAGGAGCATGGAGACTACTCATCCATGCTGAATACTCTTCAGATGTCTTTCTCTTTCTGGTTGATCCCATTCTAGAGTCACATTTTAGCTTTAATAAAGCACAAAACCTCCACTTTATCCTCCAGAATCAGGCAAGATTCCTCCAGAAGATCCTTCAGAAGCAGGAAAATGGTAGAAGTCTCCATCAGTCATTGTCTTTGCAGCATACATTTTGGAGACAATCTGAAGAAAAGCTCAGCCTAAGTAAGAAATTAAGATGCCCCATCTAAATCATCATTTTGAACTGAAAA
>NW_008671803.1:0-3321 GCF_000695815.1 Acanthisitta chloris | reverse complement strand
ATAATAATGATATTAATAATAATTATATAGAATAATGGTATAGAATAATAATGATATCAATTAACAATGATATAAAATATTAACTCAGCTGAGATGCTGCAGTAACTGGGGCTGTGTTGAGGAGGAGGCTTGTCGGGGCGCTGATATGATCCCAGCAGGACACATCCCACCTAGGCTGGGCACTGGAATAAATATGAAACCCACCTCCAAGGGCTTAATAAATGAAGGGAATAATCACTTTATCCTCTCCCAGCTTTGTATTCCTGCCTTCCCTTCTCCAGACCCTTCCAATGACACCTGGTGGCCCAATTCCACCACAAGCGACAGTCACCTCCTGAGGGAGAACTACACCTTCCTGGCGTACTACCAGCATTCCTACCCTGTGGCCCTCATGTTCATCCTGGCCTACACCTTCATCTTTCTCATGTGCGTGATTGGCAACATCCTGGTGTGCTTCGTCGTGGTAAAGAACCGCCAGATGCGCACGGTCACCAACATGTTCCTCCTCAACCTGGCTATCAGTGACCTGCTGGTAGGCATCTTCTGCATGCCCACTACCCTGGTGGACAACCTCATTACAGGTGAGCAGGGCAGCAGGTGGGGACAGAAAATGATGGGGGAACATCATCCACCTGCTGCCTCCCACACATGAGGCGACTCCCTGGGTGGGTTTGTTGGGTAGAAGGAGAAAGGCAGGTGGTGGCACTCAACCATGTCTGAGGAAAGGTATAATTTAATTTAGAGCTACTGTTTTAGGGGTGAAACATCTTTTTGTTTGTTGAGGTTTTGGCCATTTTTAGCAAAATAAGTATGACCTTAATACTGCATTTATGTATTCACTTAAAGTTCAGCCATTCTTCACCAAGCAACACTGAAAAAAACCTTCCCCTTGCATCCATCTTCTCCCATGCTGGCACAGCTCTTCCTGTTGACCTTTCCAGAGATAAGAGGTGGCATTTGGCAGAGTTCAGCTGCAGCAGCAGGGCATAGTTTACATATATTGATCATGGGGCATGGTCTATTTACTGCCTGGGCATTGAGGTCAAGTAGCAAGATGAAAGTCCTTGTGATTAGAGACTCCCAATGTCTGTCCCTGTGATAACAGCACCAGCCCCATGTAGGGGTAAGAGAAATGACAGCCACTGTGCTCCTTGAGTTTCTAAGAAGTGTAATATGCATCTTTTTGACCAATTTTGGGGTTTTTCTCCAAGCATCTGTGCTGCTAAAGGTAATCTCTGGATGAACCCCACCTTGGGAACAGGTCTTAGCATCCCCCAGCAACAACACAGGGGATGAGACATCTAAAGGGACCTGGGCCATGCCAAAGGCACCTACAACCTCTGTGTTGTCTCCTCACAGGCTGGCCATTTAACAACACCATGTGCAAAATGAGTGGCCTGGTACAGGGCATGTCTGTCTCCGCCTCCGTTTTCACACTGGTGGCCATCGCCGTGGAGAGGTATGGTGATGTGGGAATGTGGGAACATGGGGACTAAGCCACCTCCTCCAGGTTCACATGTCCTGTGTGGTTTTCACCACAGGAAAGCTCCTGGAGATATCAGGAGCATGCCCTAGCTCTCCAGGAGGTCCACAAAGCTGTCCATGGGGCATTCCAACAAGGAGTCCTTCCCCACCAAGGGCTGAAAACACCAAAGCTGGAAACAGCCCAACCTACCTCTGCCAACAAAAGCCATATGTAAAGAGCAACCCACCCCACCTTCCCTACCCACCCCTGGGTCCTGGCTGCCCTCCTTCCCCAGGGATGTCCTACCTGGTGCCCAAAGCCACCTCTATCTGCCCTCCCACAGGTTTCGCTGCATCGTCCACCCCTTCCGGCAGAAGCTGACACTGAGGAAGGCCCTACTGACCATTGTCATCATCTGGGTGCTGGCCCTGCTCATCATGTGCCCTGCTGCTGTCACCCTGACTGTAACCAGAGAGGAGCACCACTTCATGGTGGACACCTACAACAACTCCTACCCTCTCTACTCCTGTTGGGAGGCCTGGCCTGAGACAGGGATGAGGAGGATCTACACCACCGTACTCTTCTCCCACATCTATGTGGCTCCCCTTGCCCTCATCATCATCATGTACACTCGCATTGCCTTCAAGCTCTTCAAGTCAGTGGCACCTGCACACAGCCGAGAAGAGCCGGAGGGGAGGAAGGTCTCCCGGAGGAAGGCCAAGGTCATCAACATGCTCATCATCGTTGCCCTCTTCTTCACACTGTCCTGGCTGCCCCTGTGGACGCTGATGCTGCTGACAGACTATGGGCGGCTAAGCGAGGGGCAGCTCCGCCTGCTCGCTGTCTACATCTACCCCTTCGCCCACTGGCTGGCCTTCTTCAACAGCAGTGCCAACCCCATCATCTATGGCTACTTCAATGAGAACTTCCGACGGGGCTTCCAGGAGGTCTTCAGGGCCCCTATCTGCTCACTCCGCTGCCATCACCACCATGGACCGTACCCCCCCAGGAGCCATGGCCACGGGACCCTCTTTGGCACTCGCAACCGCGTCTTCACACAGGCACAACCCAGCGACTCTCCCCCCGTGTCCGAGTCAGGGCCATTGGCCCCGCGCCGTGCTGGTATCCCTGCGTGGGATGGTTGAGCAGCCATGGCCACCAAACACCTCTGGACCAAGGGCTTGTGGGGTGGGAATGGGGCTTTGCCACCTCATGGGCCATTAGTCACTGAAATAAAGGCATGTCCTACTGGTGTCATGTCCCTGCCTTGGGTCCTCTGGTTCCTCCAGCAGCACTACCCAGAGGATCCCCAACCAAGCCCCCAGCACCATGGGGTTTCTGGGGCCTTTGGGGGCCCCTGTGCCCTACCAACACCCCCTTGACCCAGACCCAGTCAGGCATGGGGCCAGGGAGTGCAGGGAACAGGGAGCAGTGAGGGAGAACAAGTTGTTCCATGCCATGCTTGGCCATGTCATGGAGAAACATGCAGTCCTTGGCTGGACCACACTATGCTGTGCTGGACCATGGCATCCCATGTTAGCATGGCCATGCTGGACCATGCCAGACCATGCTGCTGTGGCTGGACTGGCTGGACCAAGCTATGCTGTGTTGGAGCAAGCCATGCCATGCTGGACCCAGCCATGCCATGCTGGACTATGCCACCCCATGCTGTTGTGTCCATGCTGGTCCACACCATGCTGTGTTGGATCAAGCCACACTGCCCTGGACCATGCCACACCATGCTGCTGTGGCCATGCTGAGCTCACTGGACTAAGCCATGTGGTGCTGGAGCTGGCCAGGCTGGATCATGCCACACCATGCTATCATGGCCTGATATCTCCAGGAGCTTTCCTGTG
>NW_008671802.1:846-8503 GCF_000695815.1 Acanthisitta chloris | reverse complement strand
ATATGGTTATTTTACTCACATCATCAACAGAACACTGTTGTGGTCTTGCTTGTTTCTCCCAGGTCCCTTATTCATCTGGAATAGATCTTGCTGAGGTAGAAACAGGCTGTTTGAGTGTAAAAATGGTTGTGTGGTTTCCTCATCACTGCTGGTGTTAAGCTGAAGCTGTGTTTGCTCCTGGTTTGTACCTAAGGCGCCACTACTACTGTGTTAAGGAGCACAGATGATTTGGGTTCTAGAGCCAGCTTGGCATAGCACGTTGGTTTTTTTCTTTCTTCTTTTTCCCTCTTTCTAAGAATATACTTCAGTCTGGGAAAACAGTGTTTTGTTTTGGTTTTATTTTAATTTTACTTTAGTTTTACTTGTGTGTTCATATTGGGTAAGAAATCTGTTTATCAATCACAGCAGGAACTGTGCTTGCAATTTTAACTTGCAATTTTAATATCTGTTAGCAGCCAAAGTACACTCTCTGCATTTGTCAGTCTGAGTTTATCTAGACTCGCTAACATGTATTGAATTCCTTTGTTCTATTGTATCTCAGTTCTGATGTATTAAATAACACTTGATTAAAAGCACATTTTCAAGAGGAATAGTTCTTAAATCGATAAGCTACCTGGGAACATTGGTTACATTTTAATCATAGTTCATCCTTACATGTATTGGGCTGCCACTGAAGGTCAGTGAAGACATCTGGGAGCTCTCTAAGTTCTAACATCCTGCCCTAGAGTTTAACATGGTGCTTCTCTACTGATGTGACTAGCTGGGATATCTTTGTGTGGACAGGAGTCTAGCACTAGCATATTAGCTACATACTGCCTGCTAATACTGTGCTTATATTAGCTGTCACCATGCTGAAACAATACTCAGACTGTTGTGGTACCAGTACCTCTGCCTGTGATACTTGAGGCTAGATTTTTGAATGATCTCACTACTTACTGAGAGTGTTGAGCTGCTGGGATGTTTGAACCTGCCAGCTGGGCTTCTGGGTTCTCTCTTCTCAGCACTGGTAAGGAAAATGCACTTGGCAAGGAATATAGGAAAAAAACCCTTATATAGTGAAGGATAACGGTAGATGAAGGGTTAATTGTCATAGTAATGTGGAGGCTTGAGTCTTAAAAAAGGTCTTGTAATGCAAGGGGAAGGATTTAAATTGCAAAAGAAAATTGTGCTCTTGTTTTTAACAGTCATTTGCATGTTGTTATTTGCTTTTCACATATTCCTGGTTTTGTTAGTGACATTTTGGGCTGGAGAGCATCATCTATGACAACAGAGCTGTCCAGTAGTGTCTTGTCAAAACTGTTACATTTCTAAACATGAATACTTCTTTTCTTTTCTTCCTTCTGCAGATCTGAAAGGAAGATTTATTTTTTCCTTAGGAAACAGGCTTTTTTTTCAGGGCAAAATTGTGTCTGTTCTTCAGCTACTGCAGGAAGCGTATTAACTGCCTACCTTGCCTGGTTGTTCTACCCCAACCCTGACGATAGATTTGAAGCAGTACAAGCCTCTGGCATCAATGCAGTTTCTAAAGAGTCATATTGTACGAGGGTTGCTGTTCTCAAAAGGGAATGAGAACAACCTGTTCTCATGTAAGAAACAAAAAAACTTCCATGTGTCTTTGAACTGACTGCATCCACCTTTGAAGTTGTTAGATATTCACTAAACAATCTATCCCAGCCAGTCTGAAGTATTTTAATACTACAGCCATCAAACCTTACTGTCAGACATAGAAGTTATGAGGTGGGTACGAAAAACCTCACAAACAACTGGGTTTGGAAGAGGCATGGGTCACGAAGTATATGATCATTTGGGGCTTTCTTCTTCTCCCTGTCATTAGCCAATTTGTAGTTTCTGCTTCTTTTTTTTTCTCCTTATATAGTAAATTTTTTCCTATTTGCATTGGGATTTTCTTCCTCTTCCTTTCTTCCAGCATGCTGCTGCTGACACTGGCCTGTGGTGATTCTGGGCTTTTCTGGCACTGCTCACTGAGATAAAAAGCGACAGCCTGGGAGCCCCCTCGTGTGCTCCAGAGCTTTCAGCCTGTAGCACAGAGCAGTATATCAAACACCAGCAGGCCAACCCTTTTCTGTTGCATTAGCCAGTCAAGCATTTTGTGCTGCTGAATGTCATCTTATTTAACATTTTGTTAAACAACTTCTAAAGGTCTTAACAATATGACAGATGGGCCATTGAATGGATGCTTTAATGGCTGAGCATTAGTTTGCTTTGGTTTGATAGTGTTTATTGTTAGTTAAGTACTGTTTAAATAAATCAATCTTTACCCCCCTCTCTTTTACAATGCAGACACATTCAAGAGAGGGTTTTATTCTTCTTGTGGTGGGCGTGTGTTTCATTCTGTCATGCAGACATGATATACGATGGTCTCATTTCCAGCCAGTCGTTGCCTCATAGGATATGACTCTGAGGTCTGGGTCATGTCTGTAAAGGTTAAGGCATGTCTTGAGAATTCTGCCTAGTGGATACTAGAGCTACTAAGAAGGTAACCGATGGCAAAGTATAATTTGGAATTGCATTTTTTGGTAACCTTCTCTCAAGTTACAACCTTCATTTCAATTTGTCCTGTCTCTAAATGAAATTTCCTTAACCCCTTAAGTCTGTCTACTGTTACAGTTCACCATGTGAAGGTGACAGACTCTGCCTTCTAGAGGTGAGAAATCCAAGTGACGCATATGCACACAGGCTGTCCCTTTGGCACACAGAGAAAAGTTTCCCGTTGGCAAGAAGCAGGCAGCTGCCTCAAATCTCCATGTGCCATGCTGGGTACACCCAAGTCAGGACTGGGCCTGCCTCCAAGGCAGGTGTGTGGGCAGACAGTGGTGTCTGGCAGGCAGAGCATGCTGTATCTGTAGCTGGTCTACAGAAAATTTTCAGATATAATCACTGATTTCTGTTCCAGAGGTATTAAAATGCCTTTTGCTTTGCAATGAAATGCTGGCTTTAAAAGTTATGTATATTAGATTTCAGGAAGTT
This sequence comes from Acanthisitta chloris, assembly GCF_000695815.1. Classification (NCBI taxonomy): domain Eukaryota; kingdom Metazoa; phylum Chordata; class Aves; order Passeriformes; family Acanthisittidae; genus Acanthisitta; species Acanthisitta chloris. Next base: position 5,515 of record NW_008671802.1, on the reverse strand, counting down.
GCAGAAGATGTTCTTTCATATCCTGTAGGCAAGTCAGGAACAGAATTTCTTGGCAGTGTGGGAATTTTGCTATATCAAGACTGAAAGACCAGTGCTGGGTTGGGGTGAATCTGGAATTAAAATATTTGGAAAGACAAATAGAAGCCACCTCCTCCCTGCTGCAGGTGAGAGGCTGGAAAGCAGAGGAGTAGCATTTCCCATTCCTGGAAATGTTCAAGGCCAGGTTGGATGGGGTTCTGAGCAATGTGGTCTAATGAAAGGTATCCATGGCAGGGGGATTGGAACTAGATGATCTTTAAGGTCCCTTCAGATCATTCTGTGATTCTCTGACAAAGAATTGCTGTCCCTGCAGCATCTTTCACATCAGTGGATTCCAGCATGGGCCCCTGAGCTCTAGCATGGGCTGCAGAGCTGTGGCTATTTTGCAGCCTGCAGAAGTCTGATGTCATATTTCAAGCTGCTGATTTTGCTTTCACAAAGAGCCTGCACTAGCAGTAGATGTTTCCAAGCCTTTGAGAGGAGTCACCTAGCTAGGAAATGTAAGCACTGTGCCTCCTCCTCTTTTTCTGATGATAGGTTGATGTCAAGTACCTGTCAGTATCAGTTGTTGGCTTGAGCACAGATATTGGCAGTCTGTTGCCAGAATCTAGAAATAAAGGCACAAGATCTGAATCTAAGAGTCAGAGATTTAGTTTGGCTGTTGATATTTAGCTTGATTTGTATTTCTGGGGAATACTAAGATGACTGTAGCATTCCAAAGTATGAAAAGGCTAATATTTTTCCTGAGACAACTGTGAATTCTTGTCTTTGATCAAAATTTTGGTCTGTGGTAGTTCCATTTTACAGTAGCAGGTAACACCTCTGGTGTCTTGGCCTAATTCTAGTTCCAGTAAACACAGCTCACCAGTCTCTTATTGCCTTTGCTGTCTTCAGTGGCACATTTATTCTTCATTTCATTGATCATTCATCATTTCACTCATCATTTACATATACAAGTAGGGAAGAAGATATAGGTCTGTTTCTGAGGCAGTGGCATTAGGTGATGCCATTTGCTCCAAATTTTAGAGCATCAGCTCCTCATTGGGCAAGTGGGAGGCAATTTACTTATTTAGTTTGTGAGGTAGAGTATCTGCCTTTGTAAGTGTCTATACCATTTGTAATTTAATGGTGTCCTGGTCGCACTTTAACCATTCAGGCATTTTTGAGAGACAAATAACAGTAATACATTTGTTCTCATTAATTTGCAGGCTAGTTTTTTTTTTAATAACTCCATCCCCCAAACTTTCAAAACACTGATCTGAAATAACAAAGTGTTACAGATGAGGTCTTCTGATTATTGCCCTTTAAAGCTTTTTTCACATGGCCAGGCTTCACAAAAACCTATTTTACTCAAAGAAATTAGGTTTCTGGTTAGCAGGAGCCCTAAATAGACATGAATTACAGGAACGTCCTTTGAAACCCCACACAGTACTTGTTTCATTAAATCCCATGAAGCGACCTTAATTTAGTGGAACACTGGATAGGTTGTTCTTTTAACCTATTAGCACTTTGGCCAGTCCCATAAACCATATTCATGGATGATTCCATCAAGAAGGACAACAGTGGGATTAATATTATTTCAGGATACAGTAAATGCCACAATGATGAAGCTGTTTAAGATCTGGTGCTCACTGTGTCACACTGAATGCATTGACATTTACTCTGCTATCACTTCATTTCCAATATTCCTTCCAAATCAGCCGATGCTAATGTTTCAGTGTGTGTGCAGAATACAATTCCATCAGGGCTAGGGACAAGGAGAAATGAGCTTAAAGCAAGTTCCTTCTTCCCTATTCCCTAGGCCTGCCCCCTCCTTACTCCCCAGCATGGCAACACCTGCTGTGACTTTGTACAGAGCTATGAAAGAGAAGACTGTGCAAATGTGACAAAATCAGGGCTTTGTTTTCTGTGAAGAGTCAGCATAAGTCAGCCCACCTGCAGTCAGGTACAGGTGCTAGTTCAATTGCAAATTTCCTGGCCCAAGTGTTTAGGGGGAGAGCTTGTTTTCCCACCACTTGGCAAAAAGGGAGCATGGCAAAGAAACAGCTTATTTTATTCCCAGGGCAAGGATGCCACCCTCTCCCTCACTTTGTCTGCTACACATGGGCAATAAATGCTATCTATTTACAGACACCTTCACCACTGTACTTGAGTATTAGCAAGCCTCTCTTGTCTTTCCTCCTCAGCAGCTCTGGAGACAACAGTGCCTTATCCCCTTTAGCAGGCTGAGGACTCCAAGGGGGTTTCAGCTGTAATATGGTGAGAGAAACACACTGTTCTAGACATATTCCAACAGAAGCCAAACTCCTTTGACTCAACCTGCATAGGAACCTCTCTCTTTATATTGCCAAAGATGGGATTCCAAATTTCCTCACTGATACTTGCACAGAAAACCAGCTACAGAATAAGGGTTTGAATGCAAGTTTCTCTAGTCTCAGTCTATCCAAGTGGCATTCCTTGGTGTGCCTGAGAGGTAGCAAAAGGAGCTAGGAGGGTGCCGGGCATGGTGCATGACTGATCTTGCTATGCTGCTGTCAGCCATGCTGTGTGGCACCAGACAGTCTTCTTGGGTTCATCTGTCATAATTCAGTGGCAGTGCAGGGGAGTATATTACCCAGTTGGCTTCATTATTCACTAGCACTCTGGCAAACTATGGAGAGCAGGAAAGATCTGGGAGCCAACATAAGACAAAGTTTTTGGGGGCTGGGAGAATGCAGTAGGAACTAGTTATGCTCTGGTTTCATTTTTATATCCTCCAGTAAGCTTTGTCTGTTGGCCACTACTGGAGGTGCTGGGAGTTGGTCATTTGCTCTGAGTTGGTGTGATCATTCTTGTGCTGAGGAACGACCAAATAAACTGCTCCTCCTGTGAAGAAAACAAGCATTATGAGCAGAAAACAAGGAGTTGTGGAGAATTGGGGCAGTCATTGGAGATTTTAGACTTATTGTAAGTGTAGAAGGACTCTTGGTTAAGCAGGTCTACCTGGATTTGGGTGTAGATTGTAAACTGGGTAGGAATGAAGGAAAAAATATTGCTTTCAGGCTCTTTTTCCTGCCCTAGTCTTCTTCCTCTTTCCTTTCAGAGATTGTGTTGTTCTGAGTCACTAGGCAGCTCATGAGTACCCATTTGCCTGTGTGGTATAAGCATTCACTAACACAGAGCAACTGCACAAAAGAAGAGGAAGCACCTGCTTTGGGATTTTAAAGACATCAGAGGCTTCTCATGGATGCAAGAGTTTGTGGACCACTATTTTTCTGAGCAGCTCTTCTGTTGGGTTAAATCTCACTGCAAAAGCAAATGAAGAAAACAAATGGCAGAGATCTGCATGAAATCAGTTTTGGCTGTTCTGAGGAATCCAACTAGAAATAAGAACAGATTTTAAAGTGGTCCAGTTAGTTTTCCCTTGTTTGAAAATCATAGACAGAAAAGGTATGAAATACAGAGATGGAAAGAGCTACATAGTCTGTTTGGTCTAGGTTAGGCAAACAATTATGGCAGAGTTGCAGAAATGCAATGCTTGTACCTGCATGAATAGAAAATGTGCTGGATTGTGCTCTGCATAGTGGAAATGAATGTGCCTATCTGGGTAATCTTTCTTTTGAGTGGTTATTTTTCATGATCCAATAAAGATAACTGGATACTTGACTGTATTACTTGCAGTTATAGCAAGTATCAAGCCCCTTGTGTGTCCATTTGGGATTCTAGAGTAAGTACTCTTTGACATCACCTCAGTCTTCCCTTGATCATAGATAGGTGTGTCTTAATCATATTGCATTACTCCTCTGGTTTTACTGGAACAGTGTTGGATTAGGTTAGATAAATATTTGATCTGCCAGGACAAAAATCTGTTAAGGATGGTTTAAACATTTTTTTATTGTATTTCCAGGCACAAGCACGGAAGAACATAAGCATTATACTTGTGGAATCTTATGAAGCAAAAGGTGGGCTAAACTTGCGGGTCATTACTGTGTCTTGTTGCAGCCTCTTGGAAAATATGCTTGCTCCTCACATGTTGCTGATGGGAAGGGAAAGTCTGTTGGATCACTCACCAGCTCCTAAGCAGTTCTATCCTGGCCTTCATTTTGGTGCCTAGGGAGCAGAGGTGATAGTAAAGTATGAATCTGTCTGGGATTGGACCTGGGGAGGGACCACAGGTGGCAGCAAAATGTGGTCTGGGTGGAGGTCTCTGCAAAGATGATGGCACACAGTGTGTTGAAAGCTTCAACCCTGGTTGTTGAAAGCTTCAACCCTGGTTTTGTAGGGTGTTCTGAAAGAATTTGTGTCATTTTATTGTCTCTCCAAAAACTCTAATTGCTAATAACCTGTGACTGATGCTGCTAACATCTTTGCACTCTATTTGGAAAAAGATGGCATATTGCGTTTGGAAGGCTTTCATCACAGCCTAGGAACTCAGGAAAATCAGAAGCTGTTAGCAGGAAGTGCTAAATTTATAAGTTATAAGCCAAATCAGACCCATTCTTTATAGAACAGAATTGAAATATATTGAACTGCATTGGTCCTGTATATTTTGGTAAAAGGTTTTATCCCTTTTTTATAAAAAGAAAGCTATTCAGCTAACCACAGAAAGTGAATAGATTTCAGAATCTAAGTAAACAGAAATCTATGAATT
>NW_008671802.1:0-793 GCF_000695815.1 Acanthisitta chloris | reverse complement strand
CATGATCTTTGTAGTACAATTCTTCAAGGGCTGCACAGCAACTACTTTGGAAGGGAAGCTGGTATTTAACTTGCTTCTTGAGGCAGGACTCTGGAGAAGGATTTTGGTGGGGGAATGGTGAAGAAAGGGCATTTCAGGCCAGAAGATAGATAAAGTAACCTCTCTTTACCCTGTTGTTTGTGGTGCTGTGCTTGTACTAGATTTTGCACTCCCTTGCAAGGTACTCGCACTTCTAAGCTATTGTTAAGCTGGAAGCTGAAACATGATTCTTCTGCCAAAACTCTGGCTCTGTCCCATTTTTGCAGGGGTCTGGGTGCTGAAAGATGACACACATGCATAATTTAAGCTATCTGATTTCAAAGTTGAGAAATTATATTAGACCACATGAAAAGCATTTCCCTGTGGTGGTTTCATAGCCTTTCTTGCTGCAAGCATGTGAATGCTTCAAAACAAAAATATCCTCTGAAAAAAATGGTTCGCATCATCACTATTTCTTGTTAGAAATTCTCAGGAATATCCCAGCTCTAAGTGCTGACAGGTCTAATCCTCCTTGCTTTTTTACAAGAGCAGACAAAATCATCATAGTTTTAACAGACCACAGAGACCTCATGATATGACTGGAAGTCAGGTGTCTACAGGGGACTTCTAATAAACTCAGTCCTGGCAGAGAAGTTTGCCTGTGGCTTTGGGCCCTTTTCTTAATACATCTGACTCAGTTTCCTTATCTGCAAGGTAAACCTCAGAATACCCTACGTGAATGTCTGAGTCCCCAAACCGGATTGCAGTCAAAATT
>NW_008671801.1:0-3793 GCF_000695815.1 Acanthisitta chloris | reverse complement strand
TGGAGCTCGGGGGGCTCTCCGTACCCCAGGGTGGGCAGAGCTGGGGGGAGTTGGAGCTCGGGGGGCTATCCGTGCCCCAGGCCGGGCAGAGCCTCGGGGGGTCGGAGCACTCGGGGCTCTCTCTGACCTTGCCCCGGCTCTGTCTCTGTCCCAGAGGAGCCCAAGGTGGGCATCAAGACCATCAAGATGTACTGCCAGCGCATGCAGGAGGAGAACATAACTCGGGCGCTGATTGTGGTGCAGCAGGGCATGACTCCCTCGGCCAAGCAGGTGTGTGGGACAGGGCTGGGACCCACCCTGGGGGCTCTGCTGGGATCTCTCTGTGCTGCTGTGGGGAAAGAAAGGCCCTGAATTCCCTGCCAGAGAAAACCTCTCCCTGGAGCTTGTTGTGCCTTAGGCTCTAATCAGAGCTGTGGTTTGGTTCCAGCAGCACAGCCAAGGGCCCACGAGCAGTTGGGGTCTGGGGAGGGGGAAAGAGGACGTTTCCCAGTGCCCAGGAGATCCACGTGCTGGTTCCCAGCCTGGCTGTGTCCGTGTGAGCACGAGGTTGCCCTGGGGCCCTGGCACTGTTGGGGCTGTCCCAGCTGCCTCTCACAGGCCTTTCCCCTCCAGTCCCTGGTTGACATGGCTCCCAAGTACATCCTGGAGCAGTTCCTGCAGCAGGAGCTTCTGATCAACATCACTGAGCATGAGGTGAGCAGGGGCAGGATGTCCCTCCCGGGTGCTGACTGTGCTCCCACGGCTCCCAGAGCCCTGTCCCAGCCTCCAGGTGGGATGAGGGACACAGCCACAGCTTTCTCCTTCCCTTACACACATATCGTCCCTGGCTGCCTCATCTCAGTCTCTCCCTGTGTCCACAGCTGGTCCCAGAGCACGTTGTCATGACAAAGGAAGAAGTAACTGAGCTCTTGGCCAGATAGTATCCTTTGAGTGTCCTTCTGTATCCCTCTGGTTCCCTCTGTGTGTCTCTCCCTCCTGCTGGGTGTGATGAACCTTTGGGCTCAAGGTTCATCGCACTCTGCTGTGGTTCATGTCTCTCGGTGTGTCCAGAGCTCCTCCTTGACACCCAGCACAGCAAGCTGAGGGAGAACCAGCTCCCCAGGATCCAGGCTGGGGATCCTGTGGCACGGTACTTTGGGATAAAGCGCGGCCAGGTGAGACGGAGGGGCTGAGGCAGCAGTGCCCTGTGGGCAGGGCAGGGGGGGAACATCCTGGCAGCTCTTGGAACAGGAGAGGTGTCTCCTCCTGAGCTCCATGTGGGCCTTGCAGGTCGTGAAGATCATCAGACCGAGCGAGACAGCAGGCCGGTACATCACCTACAGACTGGTGCAGTGACCTGGAGCCGCTGTGGGTAAGGCAGAGTGAACCCCCTGCCCTGGTCTGGGGGCTCTGGGCAGTGCCATGGGCTGGATGGGGCATTCCAGGGGCAATGTGAAGCAGCTGCTTCCCGGGGAATGTCTCGGAGCTCTGAGTGGCTTATGGAGGGAGCTGTTAGCACAGGGCAGAGTGAGGTTCATCTGCCATCTCTGCCCTCCCTCCCTCCCTCCCTCAGGCTGTGCCTGGGGAGTTTGGGGGTTCAGTGGGGCCTCGAGGGGTGGGAGGTCATTCACATCCCCAGTTCTCTCTCTTCCAGGTGTGAGGAGTTGTGTGGCACCTCCTGATCTCCAACTGGCAGTTACAGGAGATTCCTGCCAAAGAAATCCTCTTCCCACGTGGTCTTTTTGCAGTTGTGTTGCTAGGACTCGTTCCTGCTTTCAGCTTGGGCTTTGCTATAACCCCTCAGTGCCATCCAGGACTCAGCAGTGGAGTCCTGAGGTGATGGAAGAGAGGGGGAAAGGCCTTTGCTTCCCTGTTTTCTGGGCTCTGTTTGTAATGAAGGTTTGTACCCTCCCTGCTGTGGTGTTGCTCAGCCTTTCTTCTGTGAGTTCCCATTCTGTCTGTTATGTTTGGATTCTGTTCCTGCTGGGGCTCTGTGTTGTGGCTGAGCCCTGCAGAGCTCTCACCAGCTGCCCTGGGTGGTTTGGGTGCTGCAGTTCAGACTCACTTTGTTCCTCCTCTGACCCTGGTTTGGACCCTCGTCACCCCCAGTCACACTCTGCCCCGGGTCTCTGGGGGGGTTTAGCGTCAGCTTTCCCACCAGAAACACCTGTGTTTGCAGTGCTTGGCCTCTGGGGAGTGTGGAAGGCTCAGATCTGCAGGACACACAGGGTCAGAACACACGGATTTTATTCATTGGGAGCTGTCACCCTGAGCACAGCAAGACGTGACACAGCGTCATGCAGCAGCACAGGCACCTCAGGACCAGCGCTGGTCCCATACCCAGGGGGGGAACTCTCGCTCTGTGAAGCTCAGGTGCAGCTTTAGCCCCTTCCCTCACTCACATTCATCCTCACCCACCCTTGCACACACGCGGTACCACCATGGCAGCAGCATTCCCACCTCCTCCTGCTGCCCTGGGAATGGCCTGCTGGAAAACCCAACTCAGTTCCCAACCAGTTACCTGTCAGGTAACTTGGGTTTACGTACCTTTGCTGAGCTGTGTCTCCAGGGGCCTCACAGGGCCTGGACCTGCACAGCCCAGGCTGCCCCTGTGCCCCTCGGGGGGCTCAGACCTCTCCTTCAACACCTGGGTCTGCAGTGCTGAAGTGCCTGTGACCCCCCAGCACACCTGGGCTGTGTCCCACAAACGGGAACAGAAGGAAACAGCTTTCAGCTGGTTCCAAGCTAACACTACTTACTACTCAGTGCAAAAAAGTCTTTAGAAAAGAACCACTTTGGCTTTAGTCCCTTAGCCAGCAGAGGTAGTGGAGTCATGTTGAAGGGTTGATTCATCTGTTTACATAAAAAAAGGAAGTTCAAGCTTCTACTGGCCAGGGCTGGGGCTGGATCTGGGCTGTGGTGGCTCCGAGGAGGAGGAGGCATCTCCCCACCCAGCTCCAAGAGCAGAGGGACAGCCCTGGGCTTGCAGCACTGCTGTTTGGAGACCAAATGACTATAAAACCAACCCCTGAGAGCTCAGGAGGGCTCTGGGCCCTGCTGCCAGGTAAACCTGCCCCTGAGTCCACTCACAGCCTGCAGCTGCTCTTTGTGTGGCTCCTGCCAAGGACAGAAATGCCCATAAATCCAAATGCCCATAGATCCAAATGCCCACAGATTCAAGCAGCAACGCAGATGCCAAGGGAGCTCCGTGTGTTCTGGGGCAGGAAATCCATCCTGGATCTGGGTGCCAGGCACAGTCAGGAAATCCATCCTGGATCCAGGTGCCAGCAACAGGTGCACCCTGAGAGCCTGGCAGACAGCCCCACAGCCAGGCCTGGCTCAGAGTGAGGGTGCAGGGGCTGTGGCCTGACCCCAGCACTGCTCCAGCTGTGTCCCTGTCCCGGTGAGCTGCCCCCAGTTCTCTCTCTTCCTGCTGTGCCCTTCTCCTGTCCACTCTGGGGGAACTCTTCCTGCATCACCCTCAGCAGCCTTGGCTCCCTTTCAGTCTCAACCATCAAGGACAAAGAACAACTTTGATTCCTCTGACCTCGATCTCTGCAGCACAGGTACAGGATTCAGGGAATCAGGAGCACAGCAAAAATGAGCCACTTGGCACAGCCCTGGGTTCCTCCCAGTCCTGAACAAGCAGAGGGTCTGTGGGGCCTCTGTGCCATGGAAGGAGGCTCTTGGCTGCAGGGGGTCCTGGCAGGCTGTGACCCTGTTCCCACTGGGAGCTGAGGGACTCAGGGGTTTCATGTGAAAGCTCCAGCCAGGAACCATCCTGGACTTGCCTGCAGCTGACACACCAAACCCC
>NW_008671800.1:2045-5551 GCF_000695815.1 Acanthisitta chloris | reverse complement strand
CCTTGTCCCGGATCCCTTTCTCCCAGCCCTTTCCCAGCCTTGTCCCGGATCCCTTTCTCCCAGCTCTCTCTCCCCCTTGTCCCGGATCCCTTTCTCCCAGCTCTCTCTCACATCCCCCCCTTGTCCCACCTGCCCCCACATCCCCCTGTCCCAGCCCTCTCCCAGCTCTTTTTCTCCCGGCCCTCTCTCCAACTCCCTCTCTCCCAGCCTTCTCCCAGATCCTTTTCTCCCACCCCTTTCCCAGATCCTGTTCTCCCAGCCTTCTCCCAGATCCTGTTCTCCCAGCCTTCCAGATCCCTTTCTTCCAGTCCCTTTCATCCCAGGCCTTTCCCAGCCCCTTTTTTCCAGTCCATTCCCAGTCCTCTCCTCAAACACCACCATCCTCCAGCCTTCCTCCCTCTGCCCCTCCCTCCCCACCCTGTTGATCCCTTTTCCCTACTCCTTCACGTGGAACGAATAGAAGAGATCTGTCTGTGCTGATCCCCTCTCTAGTCACTTCGTTAATAACAAACACAGTTATTGTTCTAATACCTTCATGTTAGCATTGACATGAGGAGTTTTTTGTCCAATGTGCTTTTTGATGCCTCCTTACCTCAAAAGAAAGCAAAAAATCCATTTCCTGGAGCAGAACTCTTCTATTCCCCTCCCTGTGGGCACTGTTAAATACACTGGTGTAGTTTATTCCCATTGCTGAGATTTCTCCATGATTTGCTCTGATGTTCATTGCCCTTTTAATTTTATTTTTTCCCCAAGTGAGACATCAGAAAAGTGAGGTACCTGACAAGAGGGGAGTCAGTAGATTCCTTGTAGTGTAACTCCTCACTACAGAAACTGCCAGAAGTTATTTGTTCAGAGGCATTTCTGCAGCTTTTTCCAAGTTCTGAGCTAGTCAGACCATGTTGAGCTGCTGAGGTGTTCACACTTTCTGTTTAAATCTGTCATTTATTTGTGGTGGACATCAGCAAATATCTCCTGGCAGTCTCATCATTCTGAGTTTCTTAACATTCATGTGTTTTTGTTAGGAAAATCAGTTCTTCATGTTGCTGTTAATGGTCTTTGTTCATTGGTAACTTTATTACACCTGTGTCTAACAAGCTGCACATTAAATTGTATTTGCAGAACAGAAAATGTCAATAGTGATTTGTATTGTACAAGTGTAATTTAGCTCTGCATAAAGTCCTTGTTAACCTTTTTTCTTTTTTGTCAATAGCAATATAATTTAAGTCTTTGGGGTTTTTAAAATATCACCTAGAAGAGGTTGTTGGTGGTTTAAACTCCCATACAGACTCCTGAGCAGGGAGGCTGCACTTTACTCAGCAGTGAGGGCAATAACACTGAGCACCTGCATAAAACATTTATTTACAGTGTTCGTTAGCATTAATTGAAGCTATTTCTGGGCTGCTCATTGAGGTGAAGGCTCACAGTGACTGGAAATTGTCCCTCTGTGCAGTGGGGGAAGTCACTCAGTGCCTCAGTGTTGATCCTGGTAGGCAGTTCAGTTCCATAGTTACTACAAGTGAGCTGTTTTAGCAAGAAGTGTAAAGTGAGCAGTTTGTCTCTCATTTTTAAGTTGCCTGTCACTGTCAGAGTTGGAGGTAATTCCCTGTTCTCTCTCTCCCAGAGCTGCTGTATGCCAGCAGTGCAGTGTGGCAGGTTCTAGCTCACAGCACTTCACCTTACCTTAGTTCACTCTCCAGGCTTCTCCTCAAGAAATCCTTTGCTGTGAGAACTTTCTGTCAAACGTTGCATCTGCCCTGGCAGATGCACCATCATGAGGACACTCAGCCACTCCCTGAAGTCAGATCATCAAAGCAGTGTTTGTAACAGCACAGTCCTGGCTGAAAAGCTTGGTGTAGGATAAAAGAGATCATCAGCTGAAACCTGCTGCTTTGTTAAACCACAAGTGTTTTGTCCTCATTTTAGAGCTAACTTGCTTTGTTAATCTTTGAAATACCCTTTTGCTCACACAAACACTCTACAGTCCAAAGGCTGATGAGCAGAGAAGGTGCAGATATGTTGCCTTTTGTATATTCTCAGGTCCGTGCAGGATTAATGTTCCCTGAAACTAGAACACAACTTGAGTGTGTGCAGAACTCAGCATATAGCACATTTGCTTCTGCTTTTTGTCTTTTGCTGTCTGTTTTATCCTGTGGTAACTTGTCAATAAGTGCCTTTAAAAAGCCTCTATGTGCCTCCTCCAGTCACAGTCACACCCTCTAACTCCCCAGTGGGTGCTGAATACTGCAGTGAGATTGCCCTTGCTGTCATACCTCTGTGTATTCTATTGCAGTTTTAATACCTGACAGTTTAGTACCTAGAAATATCACTGTGCAATTACTTTTGGAAAACAAACCAAGCTCTTGACTTGATCTCGTTCTTGCTGTTTACCAAGGAACGGAAATATTTCTTGAACAAGTTGGTGGATCAAGCAAAATGTTGACTTAAAATGCAATATCATGATGTGTTTATTGATTAGCCTTGTCTTAAGAGCCAGTTTTGTTCTTGGTAAACAATCATGCTTTAAAAATAAATCAGTATTTTCTCCACTGACCATGCCCTATATCTGTCCTATGTCTCTTTTTGCCCTTTTGTCTTTTGCTGTCTCTAACTGGATGGGGCTGATGGGATCCACAAATCACTTCAGGAGCTGGATGAGGTATTGTTTTTCACATTTCCTTCTGGCCTGGTGTCTCAAGGCTACATGATTGAGCTAAAATGTTCCTTTTCTGTATTCTGCTAGTATACTGAATTCCTTTAGGTAGGATAAAGTGTCTCCATGTACAGTAGGACAAGGCTGCATGGAGAAGTGCAGCATTTGAGGCTGTAATGTTACACTGTGAATAGATAAATGTCTAAACTCATCTGACTTCTGTATATATATGGGATAAAGTGACTTTGCACAATGAAGCTCTAAACTATTTTTCATGCTAAGCATAAATTATACAAACTTTATTGATCAGGAAATAAGGTCAGGGATAAAAAATAGCTCTTGAGAAAGAATAGCCCAGGAAGGAAAAGGGATTGTTTTTTAAAAAGGGATGGGGTAAGGAGCCACAAAGCTTTCCAGGCCTGATAGAGGGAAAATAGAATTTTGGGAGAAACTAGTCACTGAGGTGTTAGTATGAACTCTGTCCCCGAGAACAAACAGTGAAATAATTAGTCATGTTTCAAGTGGTAAATTCACCATTTTAGCAGCACGTTAGTTTGCAAGAGTGTTCTTTATCTGCCTGGTAGCCAAGTGTCTGGCTAAAACACATTGAGAACAAGTATGGGGGATACTGTTCTTATTTCCTGCAGTTCTAATAAACTCTTTTCCTGAGATTTTCCCAAACGGAATTTTCCAGCTTACCTGGCCTGGTACAATCTGTGCTGCACTGACTGTGAATAGTTGTCTGGTATGAAATGTACCAAGATGAGAATTACTTGAATTCTCACTGCAATACCATATTTTCTCCTTGAAAACCAGCTAAGAATTTATTCTAAGAGTAGCTTTCAGACCCTGTAGG
>NW_008671800.1:0-2024 GCF_000695815.1 Acanthisitta chloris | reverse complement strand
GTAGGGACAAAGCAGGAGAATGTGGCACTTGGTTGTACCTTTGTCATGCGAACGCGTTGTTGAGGTTAAAGGCATAACTGCACTTTTCCTAATGCTCAAGGATTGGGTGTGATTTGAGGTAGGTGAATCCCTGTGTGCTTCCCTCTGCAGCTGGCTGACGACCGCATGGCACTGGTGTCGGGAATAAGTTTAGATCCCGAAGCAGCGATCGGAGTCACTAAACGTTTACCTCCCAAATGGGTCGATGGAGCAGACGAAGTAAGTTGTGTGGCAACACACACACAGTTTGGCTTCTGGTGCAGGGATTTATTAGTGTTATCAGTTGCATTCTCAGTGCTGTCAGTTGTGTGTTAGAAGTAAGAGTAAAATAAGTCCTTTCTGAACCAACACCCTTGTTTGGAGGAGAGTATCAGGCAAAATGTGACTTACCGTTTTGAAGGATATGCTGCAAGTATAATAAAGGGATCTCCTTCTTTATATGTCCTTTTATATCTATTTATTTATTATCTCCCTTTATATTTAGGGCCAGAAATTCTGCAAGAACCTTCAGTGGGAGCCTGTTGTTCACAGCACACTGGGACCATTAGGGTTGATGTGCTGTCACTGAGCATTCAGACTTGAGAATGTAGGAAGAGCCTAAAGCTCTTAGCAAAGCTGTTCTCAATTTGAAACTTGGAAGGGTACCAAAACATTAGCACTTGCAGCAGAATTTTTGTATGAACCTGCTGAGGAGTCCAGTTGAATAGACCCAAAAATGATGGAGATGAGCAGTTTGCTGTTTGAAAACAATGTTAGTGTCTTCTAGCAGGAGAACTTTCCTGTCTGTGCAGTATGGATGCCTTGCAAGCTATGGAAATACTTGGATCAGTGATTCTGGAGGCATCCAATTAAAAACCTATTCCAGTATTGGGAGTATGAAGCTCTTCCTGACTTTCAGAAAACCCTTTCTAAATGTACTCTCAGAGCACACGTTGGCTCCTCAGTTGGTGTGTACACAGCCCACTGTGCAGAAAGGTGATCAGTCTCCTTTTGATTACTATAATCATCATCATCCTCGCAGATTTATTTTTAATTACTTGTTCGAAAACATATCTTTCAACCTCTGCTGTTAAGTTCAGGCCATTCAATGTCTGACAGAGTTGCAGGTGTGACCTGAATTTTCCTTTATGTTTTTGAAAGTTAACTGATCCTTCTACTGTGATACTACATAATGGTCACAATATTGTTCCAACTTAATGAAGCCTATCTGAAAACAGCAGTGTTGCCTAAGATTAACAAGAGCAGGTTTAAAAAAGTAGCAAACTCAAAGTGTATGAGAGTATTCAGTCGCTTCTTAGTCACCTTTTTATGTGGTTTTTAACGATCTTTGATCTGCATTTGGTGTTACAGATTTCTGTCAGTGATCTTTGTCTAACATCTGTCGGAACCTTTTCCCCTGAAACAGGAGTTGTTTCCCTTTCTTCATGCTTTTCTCTCTGTTTTAGATTCAATATGATATTGCCAGGGTTAAACAGAAGATGAAAGAATTAGCCAGTCTTCATGATAAGCATCTGAACAGACCCACACTGGATGACAGCAGCGAAGAAGAACGGGCCATAGAAATAACAACCCAGGAGGTCACACAGGTACAGACAGCTTCCAGTTCTGCACCCCCAGTCTGACACCTCTGGAATGCTTTAGGATGAGGCAGTGGTTTGCTTTGAGTTAAGCTTTTCTTTTGGAGTCAGTGGTAGAGTGAGCCAGAAGTTCTGAGCTCTGTGCTTGGGACTGCACTCTCTGTGTCAGTGAACTTCTCAACGAGTCACTCAGCCTTCCTGTTCTTTTACTTACCTGTTTGCTCTCCTACTTGGAATAGGATTGAGAGACAAATCTAATTTACAGCTATCTCAGAGAAATAGGTATCTATTCCAAGGCTTGAGCCCAAGCAGCTGTAAAACAATGTCTTTGTTCACAGGTAGTTGTGTCATTCTGCTACCTTGTTAATTTTAGGTTACTTGTTCATTTATGTGCTGTTTCTTTTTGAA
>NW_008671799.1:767-7832 GCF_000695815.1 Acanthisitta chloris | reverse complement strand
CGCAGCCCCGGGAAGAGAACGGGGACCGTCCCCTCGCCCGCAGCCCCCGCGGAGCAGCGGCCCGGGATGCTGCCCGTGCAGTTGTCATAACGACGCGGCAGAAACAGACGCTGCTCTTTCCTCCCAGCTGCCGGTTTGCAGGGCGGGCACCCCCGGTCCGTACGGCACTCGTACACCGCCCTGGGCCAACGATCCCATCTCTGTCTCGGATCTGAACCCTGCTGCCTTGTGCTGCATCAAGCTGCTGATCACTGCTGGCAATAGGCACTGTAAAAAATCCACCTGGCAAAGAAGCAGGGCTCACAAACAATGAACAAGTCCCAGGTTCCTGATCCCAAGTTCACTGGAAAGCAATGACCTGTCTATGCACCCTGGTCTGCTCATTCCCCCACAAGGTGGAAGCTAGTTTGAAGAAAGGTTTCCTTACTCCAGTGCCTGTCCTCTGGGGGAAGTGACCCATGCTGTTTGCACCTGGACATGCAGTACCTGCTCTCTGAGGGTCTCAGTGGCTCCCTGAGTTAGCACAGTGCATTTCTCATTTACAGAAGGACAAGTGACACAGGGATTTTAAATTTTCTATAGGATTTGAGAATGCCCCCAGCCATGTCCTGAGACAGCCCTTCCTTCCCCTGTGGTGGGGGCATTCTGTTCTTGAGTTCCTGCTGTGAAATAGAAATGTGCCACCTGGCAGAGTCTCTTAACATTCCCCTTCTAAGTGAATGATTATGACTGATGTGGGCTACAAGGAGGATTTTTTAAATAGTGGTCTTGGTCTGGATAGGAGGTGAGGGAGCACCAGCAAGCAAGGAATTGTAACGCTCAATTACATCTGGCCTTTGCTGAATGCTTTCTGTGCCAAAATAGACCTGGCTGGGAGCCCCTAGCTTGTGCTGAGTCCTTACTCGAAGGAGCTGTGTTATGGATTGCTTGTTATCCTTCCTGAGCAATGTGTGGCAAGTGGGACCTGCTCTGCTCCCACTCCTACCTCTGTTTATGTTTTTCATTTAATCTGATCCAGCTGGGCTGGCTGAGTCACTTCCGCAGGAGCCTGCTAGTTGCAGGATTTAGAGATGGGCTGAGAGTCAGCCCAGGCAGATTCTGGGTACCACAGGGAGGTACTGTTATAACAGAGGTAAAACTGTTACAGGACACTGTTATAATAGAGGTAAAAGTGAGACATTATTTTATTTGTTTGGCCTCTGGGGCATCCCAACCTTTTCCTGGCTTGTGCTGCACATGGAGAAAGTGAAAATTCCCCTGAGTTTGCTGTCTCAACAGTTAGGGGAGTGCAAGCAAGAAGGGGAAGTGAATGTGCCATCTGTGTCAGGGCATAGCAAGGGTGGCTGCCCCTAAAAGGGCAGGAGCCTCCTCAGCCAGAAACCCGTCATTCAATACCTGCCCAATGGGGACAACCCAAGTCAGGCCTAGCCTTATGATCAACAAGCAGAGCCATGGTGATGGGGCAGGACTGAGGTCCACCTAGGACATCATCCTACAGGGGAGGATCCAGACCAACAGTGCTCATGGAATAGCATAAGAACAGCTTAGCTAAGCTGTTGTGGAGACAACACTTAACAGAAGGAAAGAACCCAAGGCT
Organism: Acanthisitta chloris; assembly: GCF_000695815.1. Lineage (NCBI taxonomy): Eukaryota > Metazoa > Chordata > Aves > Passeriformes > Acanthisittidae > Acanthisitta > Acanthisitta chloris. The sequence goes on along the minus strand of NW_008671799.1, from coordinate 6,235 downwards.
GAGCTTAAATAGAGCAGCTGAGCCTATGGGGAGAAATAGTGGATGCTCCAGGTAAGGCTGGTTAAGGCCACTAAGGTTTATTAGTGCCCCAAGGGTCTTGACATCTGTTGGCCTGTGGAGGACTTGGTAGGTAGGTAGGCAGGCTATGGCTGGTGAGATGTATGTACTAGGAACTAGGAATCATGGACATTTTCCAGCTATGAAATGTTCAGACTGTTCTCTTTCTTCTCCACAGGTTGATTGCAGATGCAGAATGATCAGAGCCTGTTACTGTATTGTAGAGGTGTGTGCTGAGACACAGCTTTACATCAGGATGTCCAGTGAAGCCAGCAACCTAGGACTACACCAATGGTAAGGATCCCAAAGCAATACTGGTTTCATGCTCATGTCTGTAAAGTTCTTCTATATGCAGAGCAATTGTGATATGACTGTACAGCGCTGCAGTACAGAGCTTGGGGGGGGTTATCCACTGTAGCTTTGCAGTGAAGGGACAGCTCAAAGGAGACAAGCTTGAAGAGAGCTTTGTTCTGCTCTGCTCAGTCAAGAGTTGCAAGAAGCTTCTGCCTTTCTGTGGCATATGTTTTGTCTAAGGTGGGTCTGCATTTTTCTTGAGAGGTGTCTGCAAGCCTCCTATCTAAGCTGCAGCTAGATGCACATTTCTAGTTAGGCTGTAATACCTCAAACTGGTCTGCCAAAACTGCTTTCTGAGCTGGCCCTGATGAGCCGTGGGCTGTAACAACTGCAGTTCTCACAGGATGGCTGGAGAAGTGTATTGTACATGTACCTTCCACAAGCAGGGGACACTGGTCAGTTCCATGGCTCTCCTGTTATCCCAATGACCACTGGTATCCTGTGAGGGAAAGCAGAGCTCCTGCGTCAGGCCTTGAGCTGATCCATAGTAATGAGAGACCAAGCTAAGCCCTGGGAAAAAGAATCAGATTAGCTCACAGCAACTGCTGCTGTAGCTTTCTTGTGTATTCCTTGGAAACATACAGCGCTGGCTACTCTCCGAGTCAGGCCATGGCATCTTCATCCTCATGAATATCCCCTAAAGCAAACAGAGACTTCAGCCAACTCCTCTGCTGCAAGGCAGTGCTGGTACCTAGCTGTACACCTGAAGAGTCTAGAGGAGCAGTTTGGTCTTCACCTCACCCTTTGGGAAGCAGAAGTGAGATTTAGGAAACTAGAGCCTGAAGGAAGAGGAGTCTTGTGGTTAGAAGAGCTGACCACAAGTCAGAAATCCCAGTCTTTGGTACCCAGAGATGCTCCTGATTTGCCAGCTATCACAGGCAAGTCTTTCTCACTCATGCCCCTTGACTTTTTCCTGGTATTGAAAATGCAATTATTTACATGTCAGAGGTGTATTAAGAAGTTGGTTGGGTTTCCTCAAGCCTGCTGTGGTCTATGGAATCTGGTATTGTCGAAGGGTACAACTTATTTTTAGAAGATTGGTATGATGCCAAGCCAACATTATCCTGCTGTCCTAAGATCTACCACCTTGTATGATGGCTGGGCACCTTGCTGGCTAAATGACTTCAGCCTTGCAAAGACTTTGGGGGCATTTTCTTTGCAGTTCTAGACTCAAGGGGCAAGAGACAATATATTGTCAAGGACACCAATAGCTCTGCTGTGTTCACTCCTCTAAGATGTGAGAGCTAGGTCAATGCAGCACCCCAGAAGTTGAGTAAAGTATCTCAATACTGTTTTTCCTTGGACTCTCACCACGTTTTTCAAAATATCTGTCTCCATCTTTGGCTGCAGAATAAATCTGACAGCCTCCATCACTTACAGGGTTGGAGCAGACCACAGCTGGACTTCTTGGTTGCATGGGAGATGTTGAGCTTACAGGGCAGTCTGCTCTCTGTGACTGCTAAGATTGCACGGTGTCACCAGAAGCCTTTTTTAAGCTATTGAAACAGGAACACATGATGACTTCTGTCCAGCTCTTCCTTGTACATGCCACCTTCCTCCTTCTCTTATTGAAAAGAGAATCTGACTATACAGTCAGGGCTAAAAATAAAATTAAATAAATAGAAATAAAGCAAGGCCAAGTGGTGCAAGTCAGGTTTGGAAGAGGAACATACATGAGGAGCTTCTAGCATCCTCCATGTGTTTCCACTGCATCCAAGCTTTCAGTGCATGCTTTGCATGTGTCTTCACACATCAACATGATGACAGGCTTTGTTTAGTTTTCTGGATATACTTGTAATTACTTCTCTTTAACTGATCTTTTAGGGTTTCAATGCCTTTTACAGAATTCTGCACGTGACCATGTTCGCCCTGTGCTGGGCCGGGCTCTGTGCCTGGGGCTTACTGTCTCTTTTCTGCATAAAATACTCTCTGTATTCATTGTTCTCACTGCCCCTTACACCGTTATACCTTTCCCCATGTGAATCTTGAGGTATGGGGAAGGGATCACATCTTACTGCTGCAGAGATTAGCTGGAGAGCAGCACCAGAGATCTGTGCTGCAGCACAAGCATGTCCTGCGAGGCTACAACAGAGTACTGGTGATTTGGGTTGTTTCAGACTAAATTTGTCTCTTTGGTGCAGTGACTCACCATGGTCAGGTGGGTCTAGTGAATGACCTGCTGGCACCCAGGAAGCTCTGTCTTCAGTGGAGAGCCCACCCTGCCAGTCAGAAATCTCCTGCTTTCCTTCAAGACCATCTTTCCCTGAGCATCTTTTTACCAAGAGACACTCCCACACAATTGTTCCCCTAACTGCTGTGTAGGGAGATTATTTATGGCTCAAGCTGTGCTGAGGCCCCACCTCCCACGTCCCCAGGACAGGTTTTATCATGCTGTCATTTCTGCCTTCATCTTGACAGAGCAATGCCGGTGCAGAAGGAAGCCTGCTCACTGTGGGGGTGCTGCCTGGTGCTGGGACACAGTCAGAGGGAATTTCTGTAATAGCAGGTGTTCCTGGGGCATTACAGAAATATTTTGTTACAGCTTACTCTGAGGTCCAGTACACAGCTTTTGCTACCACCTCTCTACACCTCTGCCCTTCCAAACCCGTGTTCTTGCCGCAGGAGGGAGCAGCACCAGGTAGGGAGCTGGGACACTGAGTAGGGCACAGGCAGTTGCCATCTCTCACATAGTCTGTAGTCTGCACTGACTCTTCTGTCTGGTAATATATTTTGCAGTCTGTGTCCTCTTCCAGAATGCCTTTCACCCTGAAAAATCCTGCCATGGTCCCACATGACTATCCCATGCAGAGGAGCAGTGAGAAGCACAGGACAGTGCAGGTGTGCTCTCCCCTGATCCAGGTTCGGAGTGGGGGGCTGGAGACAGGATCTCCAGAACTGTCTTTGTGCCCTGAGTAAGCTGTAAAGCAGCATTTGTATAACAGACTGTCAAGGGAGGGGTTTTCACCATTTATCCTTAACCACCACTCTGGTGGAATAACAGATAAGTGCATCAGCCCATTAAAGACTTGGCTTATGCTGCAGTGGCTTTTTTAATGTAGGGCTAGGATGTGGTTGGGTGTTGGCACTGAAAGCAGAAGGCATTAATTAGCACCATGTAGTTGTCTAGGCCCTGAGGGAACACATGCAACCTAACTGGTTGCCCTGGAGCCCTCAATGCAGAGACAAGGGGAGATCAGCTTCCTTTGCCTTCACTGTGGGGCTGGAGTTGCTATTTCCATAATGCTTCCAGTGACTTGGGTGAAGCAAACCCATCTGCTGATGGAGTTACTGTCCCCACTTGCAGGGCTACACTGTGTCCTGAGCCTACAGAACAGTTGTACCAACTTTGGCAGCAGTGAGGCAGAATATGTCCTTGTGCCCTTTACGGTGCCTTAAGGACAAACCACACCAAAGTAAACAACTCCAACAGCTCCCCTAGGCTCAGAGGAGCAGCCTGAGGGTGCACTGAGGTGTTTACCCCAAACGGAGCGGGAGCTGCATCTGCAGGAGAGGCACCTTCCTAGAGACCAATGTGTGTGCCTCAGGACAGGCACATCACACAGCATCAGCCCCTCCTGGAGCCACCTGGGGGAAAGAGCTCTTGTCTACCCCCTCTTCACCCAAATTTCATCTAGATCTGTACCGCTGCCAGGACACTATGAAGTCTCAGATTGATCTCTTCCAAGCAAGAAGCTCGTCATTGTGCTGCCTTGATGACACCCACACCCTTCTGGCCTTTGGGAGGGAAAACTCTTGCAGGCTTATGAAGATCAGCAAGGGCAATGCTGGCAACAGTGAGAACACTTCTGGAAGCTGCCTGCTGCAGAGCCCAGGAGGCTGAAAGGAATGACATGGAGCTGGGTGCACTCTTATGCAGGAAGGGTGTGGTGCCCGCAGGCAAGGACTGGAGGTGCTGAAGAACCTTACTGACAGTAAAGAGGGTTCCCAGTGCACCGCACTCCTGACTCTGTAGCTAAATCCACTGGATTGGGGCTGGGGGGTAGAGTGTGGGGGACTCCTTGTCCCCTTCTGCTATTCGCCAGAGAGATTCCCTGCTCCCTCCTGTCCTGCATTAGCTGTGTAGGGATTCACAGCAGGAGGGATCAGGAGAGCCAGGACTAAATCCTGATCCAAGCAGGGCTTACATCAGTGCTGGCCAGACCCCTGTATGTGGGCACATCTTTTGGGAGTTATAGGGCTGTGGGAAGGTGAGGTGGATATGGAGCAGGATGCAGTAGGGAGAGCAACGGCTAATGCTACTGTAGGGGGGAAAATGGCTGTTTTGGAAGGAAATGTGTTTTCTGTGGATGGTCTGGATATCCAGTCATAGTGGCAGGAAAGGACCTCTGTTCTTGCAGCTCTCAGCAGGGCTGCCTGCAGGTCCTGGAGAGGCACCAGGAAGACATGCCTTGTTCTGGTATGGACACACTGGGAAAGCTCTGAGCTCTTCCACTTGGTTAAATTTGTCACTCTGGCTGTGGCTTAGAGAAAAGCCTTCCCTCTCCCCACCCTCCTGCCATCAAGAAGCTACTGAAGGAATCAGGTCGTTGATCCCGCAGCAGTGAGGCCCCTAATTAGCTCAGCTTCTTGGAGTCTGCCAGGAAAGCTGGCTGTGTGTGAAGCAGCTCTGAGCCCCATGGGCCTCAGTGTGGGGGAGAGGAGCCCCGTGCAGGCAGGAGCCTGGAGAAGGAAGGAGAAAATGGCAGCACTTGAATGCATTAAATATGAGGAGAGCTTACCCAGTCGAATGCTTTCTCCCCATGTCCCTGTTCCTGAGAGGGGAGAAGGAGACACATTTTCTGGATGACAGTGGGGGCGGTAGGCATGGAGTTGGGCTCACTGCAGGCAGGGAAAGCAGCAAGGAGGGGCAGCTCTTCTCAAATTCATCTTGCAGGCACAACGTGTGCATAAAGCCCCAGCTCCCCTGGGCTTCTGCTCTCACACACATTTAATAATGATTGTTGGGCTGGGTAATAAAGTGCTGTTTAATAGCAAATCGATCTGGCAACCTGTGCAGGCACAGAGTGCTGGCTGCCAGTCCCAGTGGCACCCACGAA
>NW_008671799.1:0-746 GCF_000695815.1 Acanthisitta chloris | reverse complement strand
CCCCTGCCACAGCACCTCTCACCTTGGTACCCATCTGTCCCGTGTGAGCTCTCCTCACACACTCTGCTGGTGCTGGTGGAGCCCCCATGCCTAGGCAGGATACAAAGGATGGGTGTTTTTTCCCCTCTTGTAGCTTGATGTCCTGAGAGTGGCATGGCATTTACAGTCCTTGGAGTGCCTAGCGACACTGTGATATCAAGTCCCTGATGGCCTGAAGCACCGTATCACCTGTGGCTGTGGTGTGCTTAAGGTGATAACCTTTGGAGAGGTGAATCCCTGGCACAGAGCCTGTGCTCTAAGCAAGGACCAGCAGCCTGCTAATGTTAGCCAGTGGCCTAGCCCCATGGCAGCTTTTGTCTTCTCATCGCTGTGGTTCCCAAGCTGCATTGGGGCACAGGGGAGCCCACGCGCTGTGGCACAGGCCAGTACACACAGGGCTCTGCATGATTGTGCACAAGGCCGTGTGCCAGTGGTCACACAGTAACTTGCATGCCACTGACCAGGACATGCCTTGCATAGCGATGTGCACGCTAATGAATTGAGATGTGTCCAGGACATTGGGACATGTGTGATGTGGCATTGCAACATGCACACCTGCACAGAAGATCGCACCACCAGTGCACGAGGCCAGGCTCACACCGGCACACGGGGGTGTGCACACCGGGACCCGAAGATGCCGAGGATGCTCCACGGGCACCCCCGGTGTGAATTTCGCTGCTCCTCGTGTGCCGATGCCCCCGTGTGGG
>NW_008671798.1:0-3165 GCF_000695815.1 Acanthisitta chloris | reverse complement strand
CCCAGCACCTCCCAGTCCCTCTTAGAAAACATTTAATAAGGAATATAAAAGTCCTGTGGTGAGCAGGCTCAGGGCTCAGCCACACTGGCCCTAGTTTACACCCCCTATTTTATTCCTCCTGGTTCCCCTTCCTGTCCCCATGGGCCCATTCCCGCACCTCTCCCCATGTCTAGGGTCCCCCGTTTCACACATTCAGCAGTGCCAAAGCCCAGGCTCATCCTCCTGGAAGGGCAGTCCCAGTGGGATTTCTGGATAGCCCATGAATCAGTGTGTCCCCTTCACTGCTTCACTCATCCCCTGGCGGTCAGCTCTGTGTCCCCTGTGTTCCCATCTTCCTCCTTTTTATATTATCCCTGTTGCACTGAAGGTCCTTAACCCTTCAGGGAGCAGAGACATCCTCATAGCTGCTTCCACAGCAATGTGCTCTCAGTGTGTTCCAGAGAAGGAATAAATACAACACAATTCCTAAGGCAGCAGCCTCATTCCACCTCACAAATCCACAGTGTGTGGTGGGGACTGTGTCGCTCCCCACTCCCCAGAAGCTCCTTTGAGCTTCCAGAAGTTGCTGTCTCCACTTAGGAAAGTCTGAATTTCACCTGAGCTTGACCCATTAAATCTCTTTGTAGACACCAGATAGCAGAGCAGACTGTCCTGACTGATGTGTCCAGCAGCAGGAGGTTGGGATCAGTGAAGACATTCACACAGTTCAAAAAGGAACAGCCTTTATGGATGCAATGAATGGGATTTAAAAATATCCTGCTGACTTTCTTCTGGGTGTGAAGCAGCTGCTGTTGAGTCAGACTTTCCCTAAAAATGCAAGAACCTATGTCTTTTATCTTTGCCATCTTTTGTGGCTCTGTCACCTGGCTGCTGCAGGGGTCAGGTTGCTTGTTTGCTCCTTCACTGAATTTTGGGCATTTTTGGTAAAATAGGCTGGAGGGAAATGAGGAGAAGGTTTGATGATGGGTTCGTATCAGAATCTGTGGCTTGCTGTGATTTGTGCATGAGAATAAGCTTTTCCAGGCAGCTTCTGGAGCACCAGAGGCTTCCTGAGGGAGGCAGACAGGTCCAAGGAATCAGCACGGGATTGGGAACCAAGGTTTCTTGTTCAGCAGCTCTGCTCACCAGGCTGTCAGTAAAGACCAGGGCACGACCTGACCTAAAGATTTCTTGTCCTCTCCCATGTCCCTGGTGCACACAGAGCCGCAGCCACAGCCTAGCTTCTTCCCTCCTGCCTGTGGTCCTGGCCAGGGTCCCTCCTTGGGAGCCACCCCGATCTGCACCCACTCCCCCCCTCCCACCTCCAGATGAATCTTCACGCATCTCCCCCAGCCCACTCTGCACTTACATATTGGTATACGGCACAAAAAGCAGCTGAGGGGGATTTGGCAGTGCTGCAGGGTCAGGTTGTACTGCTATTGTGGTGCAGCATTCCCGTTTTGGGGTCAGGGAGGATCCCTGTGTCTGGCGCTCCCCACGCTGCCACCCGGAGACAGTGGCACTGTGGATGTTCTGCCCCACAAAGTCCTGATGAAGACACAGAACTGACCAGGGCTGTCAGCCACGGGATGCTGCTCCGCCGTGGCATCTCTTCTAGCCATCCCACAAAATCCAAGGCTCCGTCACTTCCCAAGAAGCTGAAAGCGCCGGGTGACGTCAGGGCTGATCCGCTGTCAAGGAGCCTTCGCGACCCAGCTGAGCGCTCCTTCAGCCCACAGCCCTGCCTGCATCCGCCTTCTCCCCTGCCTGCATTGGGATTTTCCCCCCGCCTGCACTCAGCTTTCTCCTCTGCCTGCACTGGGCTTTTCCCCGTGCCTGCACCTGCTTTCTGCCCTGGGCTGCTCCATTGACACATCCTCTCTCCCTTGTTACATTCCCTTTCCTCTTCTCCCCCCATCAGCTCATCATTCAGGGTTTTCTTCTCCGTGGAAGGCAGGGCAAGGCTGTGCAGTCAAGGACAGAATTTTTTCCCAAGGGAATGGTAAAGCACAGGCTTGAATTCAGTCTGGAAAACAAGTCTGGGAGTGCCAGAGGGTCTGCCACTGGATTATGGGAGCAGCACACCACCTGCCCTTCAGCCTCCTCCCAGCACATCCCTGCCTGCCCTCCCTCCCATCGTGTGCTTGGGCTGGGCAGGACACGTCTCTGCCTGCTCTAGGCTGCATGGAAGACCCCCTGTCCCTGTCCCTGTCCCTGTCCCTGCTGCAGTGGTAGTGGGGGGCTTAATTTAGCACTGGGAAGTGCAGGGCAGCAGGGTGTCATCTCCTTGAGCCCTGCAGAGCAGACAAGGAGCTGAGGGTAGGCAGCTCACTGGGCAGCTGCCTGACACAGCTCTGTCAGCCTCCCAGTAAGGCACTGCTGTCCCCCTTGGGGCAGAACCACAAACAGGGCCCAATAGCACCCACTATCCCCATCAACAGCCCCAGCATGGCTGAGCACCTTGCCAAGGATCAGATGCAGGGATGCTCCTGCTTCACTGCCTGCAGACAGTAGACCTGGAGTAATTTCTCCTGCCTTAAACCTGAGATAGCTCCTTGAGGATCCACAGTCCCTCTCCAAAGGCTGTGAAGGCATGTGGCTCCCTGGAGCTTCCACACTAGAATGCTCCATTCATGGGTACCTTTTTTAGCAGCAGTGAGAACTTCAGCTGAACAACCCATTTGAGCCTCTCATCCCATTTGGAGCAGGAAACTGAAGCTGGACATTGAAGAGCAGTGAACTGCCTGGAAAACCCCAAGGAGTTGTATAATCAGGGTACAAGGCAGCAGTGACCTGAGACAAACTATCCATGGGAGAAAAACCCTTTCCTCTGTACCCAGGGTGGTCTCAAAAGTCATTGAGTGAAACTAAAGGGCAGATTTTGGGCATGCAAGAGGAACAGGCACAGAGAGATGCTGACACTGGCAGACAGGGCATGGTGGTGAGTGTTCACTGGGAAGAGTAGAAACCTGACCGGGAGGTGGGAAGGTATCTCTGAGAATGGAGCAGAGACATGTGAATCCAGAAGGAAAACGTAAAACAAGTGACCTGGGAAGGTCCGGGGCTGGGTATTTCAGGAGGGCAGGAATAGCACCGGCAGCGGCTGCCCCGAGCGGAGCCAAACCACCGCGGTGTGCCCAGCGCCAGCAGCATCCCCCGGCCACGCGTGTCCCGGGAGCGCTCGGG
>NW_008671797.1:0-4533 GCF_000695815.1 Acanthisitta chloris | reverse complement strand
CCGGCGGGGCCGGGCCCGGTAGCGACTCTGAGGGACACACGGCTGCGAATGGAGCGTGGGCCGCGCCGGGTACGAGTGAAGAGGTGAAGGTGCTGCTCGTCGCTGCGATGAACTCTCATTTCAAAGCCAGTTTACGCGTTCCACAGTTGCCGGTAACAAGCGGACTGACGCCAAACACCATCCAGAGTACTGTCACGAGTGTCATTTGAAGTGCTTGAAACGAAACTTGAAATAAAACCGGGATTCTCACCGGAGTGCCTGTAATAATTTGTGCCTGTACAACAGTAATGCTCCACATTTGATACAGTTTTGATACAAAAAGGGCTTTAAGTGTCAGTGAGGATGGATAGGATAACGCCCGTCTCACGGGAAGGTAAGAGTGGCTATCCTAAAAGCACACCTCAAGTCTATGGTAGCAGGAAGGGTTTAGGGGGAAAATATTACCAATAGAGCCATCCTGAATATATATATGGAAAAGGAGACATCCATCATATGTGATGAGCTGGGCTGGCTTAAGATGCTCATCTGATGGCAGTTAACCTTCCGTCACAGTACTTTTCACTATTTGGTCCAGCTGACTAGAGGCTTAGGTAACTGGGGAGGGTCATTTTCCTTCTTCATGTCACTCCAGGTGAGAAGAACCTTGTACATTATCTGAGACACAGCTTCCAGCATTGCTGGTAAAATGAAACCTCCTGCCAACAAAGACTTTGGTGTGCATGGATGGAGAAACTCGTGTAAGTTCCAAAGGCCTGGCTGGTGAGGCAAAAGCAGCATATTGTCAGTCTGAGTTAGCATTTGTAGTCCAGGTTCTTCTCCTAGCTCTGCCACAAGTTACATGTGCAGCCACAGAGAAGTCATCATGCCACAGGAATGGTGCTCAACTGCACCCCTGAAGAGCTTCAAGATCTACCCCACTCAGATTGCCACAGTTTTATGAAAATCATTTTCAAGATTTAATCTGTTTAAGAAAGCTGGAATGGGGAAGCAAGACACGGAGCACCAGCTGTGGCACGTGGCTGTTGCCACAGTGTGAGAGAGGAAAAAGGAAATGAACCTGGGAAATACATTTGGTGTCACAATACTTTCATAACTACATCCACTACTTTGTGAGTAACCAGTGCAAATATACATGCACTCCCTCTCCCCCTACCTCCCCCCAAACACACACCTTTAGCTTACAGGCATGAAGAATGAATGAAGGAGGAATGAAGGATATGGGATGAACATACAGGGGAGACAACACAAAATACAAGAGAACAAGAGCTATGTTCTCTAAAAACCTAGATAACACCTATAGCTTGGAAGATACAGGTAAATCCTGCAAACAGGCATTTTTCCTACCTTCCCTTTAGAGCCTGGCATCAACCTATATTCTTGTCTCTGCTGAAAATTTGCCTTGTAAGACCTTATGTAAAGCTGTGTGGGTGAAGAACTGCCAAAAGCATTACCACCTTTGTGAGCAGAAATAATACCAGTGTTAGATTCGTTTCATAGAGAGGCCTGACCTACAATGCATGTGCCAAATTAGTACCTCCCTCCGTGTCAGCATGTTCTGGATCCAGAAGTTCACATAGGCAAAACCAAGGATTGTTAGTTGTGCTGTGCTGTTAAGCATCTACATCACTCTCAGCAGGAGGCTGGTTGGTTGTATCCCAGTTACATGAGACTGCTCCCCAGTGGAGAGCTGGGATGTGATCTGTTATTCTCTCACTAAGCTGATTTAGTGGGGAGCAGCTACTGCACGGGGAGGGGACACAGGGGATGCAGCTCCTCCCTCAGGTCCTCACATGCTCCCCAGAAGCAGAACTGGTGGATGTCTGACCCTGCAATAAGCCCGTTCAGCAATCCCTCTGAGTTACCCATTTTCTGTCTGCGTAGCTCCTTGCTCAGCTCACTGCAGGGCCTGCCGTGCGCTCTGCCCGGTGTGACAGAGCAGTGACAGCTGCAGGACTCGCGGCAGGAATGTGCAGGGGAAAGGACTGTCCCAGCTGCAGCAGCTGAACACCAGACAGGCTTAATGCCATCACAGCACAGCCCTCTCAAGCTGCTGGGTGCACTACGTGAGTGGCACGTCCGCAAGGATGTAACTGTGGCAAGAGAGGGTAAACAGGCAAAGCTTGGATTTTAGGATTTAGCACGAGTACTTAGGCTGAAGCATCTTCCATGTTCTAAATCAGATTCTGACAGATCAGTGCTGGGGATTTTTCAGGGCAGAACTACCCAAGGCACTGGAACAATGACGGGGCCTGTACAGTGACTGCAGTTTGGTCTAATGAATTTTTAAGAGCATAAAATAGAACCTCACTGAGTCAGACTGGCTTTTGTGTAGCCCTGTAACCTCTCTCTCCAGCAGCTGAGTTAATGCCTATTATCAGTAAACACCCCACAGTCCACAAACCCTGTCAGAGATTATACGAACTTTAAAAAATAAATCTCACATGGAACCAGCTAAGCTTGAATAACAATTTTGGTGGGCTATGATTTCATCCCCTCTCATCAGGAAAATGACAGAAGTTCATATGAAACACCATAGAGCTGAATAATTCAAATTTTAAGGAGGTTGTATCCAGAACAAGCTGTACTGGTGAGCACAAGAGGATGAAGAATGGTAATAACGAGACTTGGGGAAGCTCCCAGTGCCACTGCTTGTGCTGGAAGGTGGTTCTGTGAAGAGGAAGGTCCCCCAGCACGTTCAGACAGTGGCCAAGCAAAGTGAAAAACTAAAAGATTGTTCTCCTAAAATCTAAAGGCTCTGCTGATCCCTGACTAGCTCAAGGATGTATAGTCCTAACTGACTTCTCCAATTTCCAGGGGATAGGATGGCTATTTGAGGAGGGTCTTCCATTGATAAGTGTGGAAATATCAAAGTTTCATTCTTGAATGAGACATCACATTTTGTAATCATGGCTCTGACTGTACCAGGGATTATAACAAAAACGTGGCAGTCACTGCAGGTAAAATTCTTTGCTTGCTGCTCTACTGTCTGGCAGAGGGTTTCTTCCCCAGCCCCGGCCATGTCAATGACTTCTACATGCATGTCTGTCTTCTTGATATTAAGCAGAGACCTCGGAGGCATGTAGGTGTGTGCAAAGAGTAGAGTATAGTGCCTTGGATGGTTTGAGGATGCTGGAGAATGGATGAGTTGTTCCAAGTGGAACAAACATGGTATGAGCCCTCCCTGGTGTAAGCACCCAAACAGAAACGCCCCGAGAATATTGAAAACAACAATGAGGTGTTTCCACTTCACAGCTCTGTCCTGGGACGCACTGAACAGGACTAATGGCAAGATGAGAGGAATGAGAAACCGAGGCTCTTGGTGACTGAACAGGGAGAGAAATGCCAAAGGAACAAAATAAAACAGCAGTAATGTTGGATTGCCCTTGGAATGCACCAACAGCACACGGTAATTTGTTTTGACCCGTAGTAACTGATAGACATATTTCCTTAGCATTTTAAAACCAGCACCGATGGCCAGAACATGTAAAATCCCAAAGAGCATTATTCCATTAACTGCAAAATGTGTAACTCGTGGGTGACTTCCATGCAGTGCAAGATTATGAGGATTAAGATTATAGCTGAGAAAATTGAAGGGGGTTACTACCAGTCTCTCGTGTAACTGAGCTATGACATCAAGCAGGCTCCCGTTTCTAACACTGTAGAGGTTGTCTAAGCTCACAGAGGTAAAATAGAAGGTGTCAGCTGTTATGAAAACAATGGCAGTAAAACACGCACATAGGATAAGCTTCAAAAAGTGGTTTATCGCATTTTTAATTCTCTTCCGAGAGTCAACTATTGAACCTGCCCAGTAGAGCAGAGGCATTAGAGCAAATGCCAGAAAGGTTGGCCTGTTGAAAAACCCAGCGGTCGTTACAACACCTATGAGAGGGCTGTTGGTAGGCTCTGCTAAGCGGCCGTTGGGCTTTCTTGAGGAAACCAATACCATGAGAAGAGCAAAGAGAAGTCCTTCAAGTGTGTTGGTAAACGTTCTCGTATAAAACACCAGAGTGACATATGATCCAGCAAGAAGTACCAGCGCTTTCCACGGATCCGCTTCCCAGAAAGAGGCTAATCGGTAAACACTATAGTCGAGTATGAAAGAAAAGAGTGTAAAGAGAAGGCGAGGTGAGACAAGAAGAGTGTAGCTGTTGATGCAACTCGAACATATGTCCAGCTGCTTCAAACACTTGAGCATCCAGTAGGTAACTCCTGATGTCATTAAAGGGAAAACAACTGTTCTGCAAGGAGAGCTGGAAAGGAACTCCCAAGGATAATACACCTGTAGGCTTAAAATATCTCCTATAAAGGAAGAGAAAAAGAAAAGTATATACATACATAACATCTTTTATTCAGTAAATCACCAGCAGGCATACTACGTGGTGTAAGAGGCATGACGATGCAGAGCAGCTCCTAAACCTTCGAGACTGGTGTCAGCCTTTACATTTTTAGGAGCAAACCGTTCATCCTCAGACAGCGACAAGAACAAGCAGCGCGTCACGGCGGCGCGGACAGCACAGAGCAGAGCCCACCCGC
>NW_008671796.1:22317-24865 GCF_000695815.1 Acanthisitta chloris | reverse complement strand
GTGTGTGTGTGAGTGTGTGTGTGTGAGCGTGTGTGTGCCTGAGTGTGTATGTGAGTGTGTGTGTCTGTGTGTGTTGGTCTGTGTGTGTGTCTGAGTGTGTGTGTGAGCGTCTGTGTGTGTGAGTGTGTGTGTGTGTCTGTGTATGTGAGTGTGTGTGTCTGTTTGTGTGTGTGTCTGAGCGTGTGTGTGTCTGTGTATGTGAGTGAGAGTGTGTCTGTGTGTCTGGCTGTGAGTCTGTGTGTCTGTGAGTCTGTGTCTGGCTGTGAGTGTGTGTGTCTGTGAGTGAGTGTGTGAGAGTGTATGTGTGTGACTGTGTGAGTGTGTGTGAGAGTCTGAGTGTGTGTGTGAATGTGTGTGTATGTCTGTCTCTGTATCAATGTGGCTGTGTGTGTCTGAGGCTGTGTGTGAGAGTGAGTGTGTCTGTGAGTTTGTCTGTGTGTGTCTGTGTGTGTGTGCTCTGAGATCAGGCCCGGGGGCTCCCTGGGAACACCATCCCGGGAGCACCCACCGCCCCCTGGGATAGGGGTAGGGGTATGGGTTGGGGGTGGCACCGTGGCTGCGGTTTTGGCCCTGAGAGCACACAGGGACACATAGAGAACTGGCTGTGTTAGACTTACGTTTTCCTTAAAGGATTGTGGCAGTGTGGCTTGCCAGAGACATGTAAATAAATCCTGTGTATTGGTTAGTGATTAAAGGGTGGGAAATTAAGTAGGGATAGATAGAATCATAGAATTTTAGGGGTTGGAATGGATCTTGCATATCTTCTAGTCCCAGCCTTCCTTGCCATGGGCAGGGACACCTCCCACCAGAGCAGGTTGCTCAAGGCTTCATCCAACCTGACTTTGAACACTGCCAGGGTTGGGGAAGCCACAGCCTTCCTGGGCAACCTGTGCCAGTCTCACCACCCTTAGAATAAAATATTTTTTTCTAGCATCTAACCTAAACTTCCGCTCCTTCAGTTTGAACCCATTACCCCTTGTCCTATCATTGCAGTTCCTAACAGAGTCCCTCTCCAGCTCCCTTGTAGCCCCTTCAGATATAGAAAAGTTGCTATGAGGTCTCCACACAACCTTCTCCAGGGTGAACAGCCCCAACTCCCTCAGCCTGTCCTCATTAGGGAGATGCTTCAGTCCTCTTACCTACTTCGTGGCCTCCTCTGGACTTGCCCCAACAGTTCCATGTCCTTATGTTCAAAACCTTCTTAGAGGTTTCTCAGAAGTGGTGGGAAGTGTCACCAGGTGTGTGCCAAAGGCTTCTCTGCTGTAAGCTGTTCGTGGGCATAAGTGTCCTGAAAAGGAAGCAGATGGAAAGGATGAGAAATTAGAGGCAGAAGCAAATTTAAGGTAGTAACTTAGGTGTCTTGTAATGTTCTTGTAGTGCTGAATGGGCAGTGATGTGAAAGTCCGTGTTAAATAAGTGCAAAGTCACAGGTATCTGGAAAACCATCTTAACTGTACCTCTGTGTAAATCTCTGTGTGTTTTGGCATTTAGGAAAGGCTTTTAGAAGGTGGATGTTTGTATGAAAATGTCATGCTCTGTAGCTGTCAAGGAGACAAATAGAAAATCACAAATTAACCAGGAGAAGTTACACTAAAGGACAAGACAAAAAATCACCCTTGAGCTCCCCAATAGACAATATTTTCTGGTCTGAATGCAGTTCTGGTTCCTCCATCACAGCAGAATATGAAATTAGAAAAAGAGTGGCAGGGACAATGGGAGATACGGAATGGTTCTAGAATAAAGGAAGACCAAATAGACTAGGACTTGCATTATCTCCTTGAAGCAGTTCACTAACATCTTCATTTTGGTTTTTTTTAGAATGATAATAAAGAAAAAGAGAAAAGAATTTCATGAAGAACCTGTACAGAAAAATAAAAAGGTGAAGAATGTGATTAAAATTGAGGAAGATGTTCAAACTGTCATTAAAACAGAGAACCATGACCAGGGTGACACAAAAACAAAGATAAAAAAGGAAAATTTAAAAGATGAATATTCAGAACAATTACAACCAAAGAAAAAGAAGAAGAAAAACAAGAAAAAGAAAGTTGACTCCGAATTACTCAAAGAAGCTCATTCAAAAATCTTTGTGAATGTAAAAGGTCATCTGTGTTCAGAAATTAAAGAAGAATCAGAGGACCAAATCAAAACTCTCAAAAAGAAGAAAAAAAAATTCCAATGTCATTCCTCCTTAGAGAAGGACAACAAGAGTAGTCATGTGGAGCTTTCAAATCATCATGCAGATGGTACTGAAAAAAATACATTCTCTATTAAAAAATACAGAAAGAATTCTGCTTTGAGTTTGGGACTGGATGGTGAGGTGACAAAGAAAAAGAAGAAGAAAGGCAGTTTTTCATTAGAGGACATCCAGGGCAGTGAACAGAAAGAGTCTGAAAAAAGATGTAAAAACCCCCACAAATACATCTCACAAGAAGTAGCTTTTACCTGTGAAAACCATAACACAGATACTGTCCAGAATCATGGGAAGAGTTGTGTGAGAAAAAAGAAGAGGAAGAAAAAGAAAGATAAGTCTGACTTGTTTTTACCACTA
>NW_008671796.1:0-22295 GCF_000695815.1 Acanthisitta chloris | reverse complement strand
CATTCCTGATACCCCCATGGCATTAAGTGACTTCAGAAAAAAGCAGAAACACTCCCTGATGAACAGAGAGAAAGAGGACACAGCTGAGAACTATGGGAGTATCACAGAGACTAAGAAGAAGAACAGAAGCAAAGATGTTTCTTCCTCAACATGTGAGTACAAGCAAGACTACAGTCACAGCGTTCCTGATAAGCATCTCCCAGCACAGCAAGAAATTGAGTCTGAGGAAGAAGAGCTTTCTGGAAAAAAAAGCAGGAAGAATTTCAAGGATAATAATGAAATCATCAAGAAGAAAAAGAAGAAAAAGATTCAGAAGGAGGAAACAACATATTCAAACATTTCTTTAAACAAAGACAATACATCTAAAAGCCAAAACATAATACCACTAGAAAGCAATAAAAAAACCAAAGAGAGTGAAATGGAGCAAGCTGAATGTGTTGCAGAGGGCACTCTAGATGGGGCATTATACAATAGTAATCATATGCTCTGTGACAGAGAAGGGAGAAAAAGAAAAAAAGTAGCAGCTCAGGACTTTGCTGAAGAACCAGGTTCAAAAGCAAATATAAAGAAGATAAAGATTGAGAGAGAAGACCCAGGGAATCAGTTACTGGTAAGTTGTAAAGAGCAGGGCAGCTTTGCTCCCTCCTGTGAAGGAACTGAAACCTTTTTAGGTAGACAGTGTCCTACCTTGAGGCTGTTCTGGCTGTTCAGAATATTGAGGTCAGTAAGGGCCCCCACTGGCGTTGAGAACAGGATCAGCTGATCTATTGATGTCTGCATGGAATAGTTGTGACACATGGGAAAGTATTTTTTAATGCCTGCTGCTGTAATCCTGTAGTGTTTCAGTTGTTGGGATGTAAATATTACAACTAATAACAAATACTGCCACAAAAAAGAAAACAATTACGTACAATCATAAATGTTTTTCTGCCCTTCAGTTGCTCTTAGCAAAGTGGCAGCACTTTTTAATACCATGTCATTTACCTGATGGTAACATTGGCAGCATCAGTGCATCTAACTGTGTTTGTTAGACTTTTCCTCAAGTTTGGTGCTGTTAATACTGGAATTGTGTAGTGTTAGAAACAAGGGGGAAATTTAGCCAAAACCGTTGTATAACTTGGACAGAACTTTAGAGAAAATCCTAAGCGTAGACTAGGCCTAGGGCATTGATGTATAAATTCTGATAGAAAAATACAAGAGAACAACCTAAACACACATTTTAAATTCAAGGAATAAATCTATGCAAAAAAAAAGTAGATGTAAGAACTGTGTAAATCGTAACTGAAGGTAACTGGGATTGTATCCAGAGTGACTGTTAGAGGAAGTCTCCTCCCAGGGTTTGCAGCATTGCCATTTCTGAGACAACACAAACGTGGGGAGAAGCTTAAAAATATTTGAAATAAAGAGGTTTTTTCTTAGATTATTTTTTCTCTGAAATAGGACTATTAAGAATTTGTTTTATTGCTTTAACTTTTCTTCTTTATTTTATCTGGTTAGGGTCATATTTAAAAGTGCTACAAGTCAGTACCTACATGCCTAATTTCTCTTGTTATCATTGGGAATTAAGCTGTGAGATGCTCAGAAAGTCTGGAGGTATCTATCTGTATTTTTGGCTGCTTAATCAACTTCGAAAACATCATTAGCAGCTTCTTTTTATTTTCATAGGTAAAGGCAAACTGCACTGCAGTTGGTTTTTATTCAGACTTTTGAATGCTTGGCTTGTTTAAAAGTAAAGCAGTAGTTAATAAGGTATCATTGAAGATTTTTGTAAACTAAGCATAGACCTGCCTCTCAAGCACACCTCATGGTGTGCTTTGCTTTGTTACGCTCTCATACATGCAGTTTCTTCAATTTCTGTGGAAGCCTGGCAGCTGTCTGTTGTCCAGTGATAATAATTGAATATAGATTGATGTGGAGACCCAGATCCAGGCTGTTTTCACAAGGGTTTGTGAGGGGAGTGTGTATGCTTATCAGTCATGAGGTGAGCAGATGTTTGGGGCCTTTAACTTGGGTTTCTCCTTTTGACCTTTCAAGAGGACAAGGTGGTTTTATTGCTGGGATATGTTTTCTAATTAAATTGCCTTTTTGAGACTGTTAGACATTATTTGGGTTCTTGCAGCTGCTTACATTCTGCAGAGGCAAGATAAGCCCTCACAATGATACGCAAACTTGCATGACCTGTTAGAATGGAAACCACAGCACGTACCTTGCAAGCAATTGAGGAGAAGGGTATGATACAATTCATTTCTCATTCCCATATGCAGCTTAGTCCTTTAATAATACAAAATACTCCAGAGAAAATGTTCTGAAGAATGAGAAGTTTGGGTTCATCAGTTGTAGTGAAATCTAGTTCCTGCCAGGCCAAAAGACACTGTGCTAATAAATGGCTGATAACATTGGTCTGGCATTTAACTGTGCCATAATCCTGAAACATTCCAGTGTGTCACACACTGTGGCATGCCTTGAGCTGCTCTGCTAGGCTTGTACAGCAAGCAAAAGAGTGAGCTTGTAAAGTCAACGTGGAATGATACTCACTGGATATCAGTGGTTGGTGGTCTTCCCACTGCATGCCAGAACAGTCAGCCTGGGCAGAGTGAGGAGGAGTGAGGACTCAGTTTACTTCTTTCAAGTTGTTTGCCTGCAGACAGCATAATCCTACCACGTGTGAATGTGCTCCTTTCTCCATGAGGTTGGGGGAAGCATGGCACACCTCCTTGGGGGTAGTTTGTGCCTACAGCAAGTCAGCACCATGCTGGGAATTAGCAGGGCTGGGGGTGCTCCCTCCTTCCTTGTCTGCCACTTGACCTTCTGGCTAAGGAAAAAATGCTGCAGTTGTTTGCAGAATCCTGTCACGACAGTTTCCCTGCTTGTTTTAATAGATCTGAAAAGACAGTACCAGGCCATCTAGAAGTAAATTGGGAGTTGTTTTTGGTTTCTTCTTTTCATCCAAGAACGTGAGCTCTCCTTACTGCAGACAGTGTTCTCGCATTTTTAATGGTGCATGTACCTGTGTGCAGGGAATATCAGTGGATAAAAGGTAACTTTGGAAAACGAGGTAAATCATTCATGGCTTTTAATAGAACTCTAAACCCTTTAAAAAGAAACAGCAGGTTCTGCTGACAGAAGTATGTTACAAATCTTTTCCTTGTCTTCGTTTCCCTGGCTGTTTCATGCTTGGATTATTATGTTAGCTGTATCAATAGATCTTCCCTTTGGCCACCTTTTCCAGGCTGGTCTAAAGCTTATGGCTTTAATTTACCACTATCCTGGACTTATTACTTATCCTGTTATACTGGATGCCCAAAAATCTTATCCTAATTGCAAATTTGGAAAAGAAAGGCTGAGAGCAGTGATCCAGAAGGGCCAACCACTGGGAGCAAAAGCTGCTGAAGGGCTGCACTTTGTGGAAGAGTGATCAGGGTCTGGCTGCTGTGGACTGATTTAGCTCCTGCCATCCTGCCTGTCCCTGCCTTCCAGAGCTGCTCTGTCTCCTCCCATCAGCTCCCTTTTCCTTGCTCTCAAATGTGGAACTGATGTGCTGTTTGCTGCCATTGTAGGAAACACTTGATGTATGTGTCATGCCTCTCCCTGTGCTCTTTCCAGACTGGAAGCTCCTTGGGGACCATCATCCGTGACAGAGCACAATGCAGCTACCTCTTGATTGATGTTGGTTGGTTGGTTGTTTCAGAGAGACCTTTAGTTATCTTACCACCAGTTCTTAAAATTTTTCAACATTCACAATTTCTGTCTCTTCAAGTATAAATTTAAACTTTTACAAAACAGTTTAATTTGAAGTTACTCTGCCTGCAAACATTGTGTGCCAGTGATGTCGGCAGGTCCATTTTAATGTGTGAATTTAAAAGAAATTCTTTATCTTCTTGGTTCAAAAATAAATCTCTTCCTCAGGGAGAAAGTTTCTCCATAGAAATATGCAGATTTAATTGGCAATTTCATCTTAGATCTGACCATATCTTCTTGCTCCAGAATAGCACTACTGATTGCTTAGCGTTTTTATTACTTTTGTGGTAAGAGCTGTGTAAGTTTTAATTAACCAGAATGGATAAAAATAATCACACAAGCTTTTTCCTGTTTTACAGGAACATCTAGATGGTGTAATTATTGTGCAGGAAAAAAAAGGAAACTGTGATGAAGTTAACATAGACAAGGTATGCTTTGTCTTAATTGTGTAAGTCAAGTCAGAACATATGCACAGAAATTGTTACAAAAACTTGCCTTGTTGCTCATCTGTGCCAAGATTTCCCTGAATAAAGCTCTACTTAAAATGTGCTTTACCTTCCATGGGTTAAGTCCAAAATTTACAGCTCCAGTCAAAGTCAGAAGTTTCTAAGTAGCTTATTGGGTTAAATGCAGGTGTCTTTGCCCTCAGCAGTGTTGGCAGTTTCAGTGTAGCTGTTGCCTGCAGTTAGAAGATTAAACACCTGAGACAGCAAAATGTTCATTTAACACACCACTAGAAAAATGACAGTTCTCGGGTTAAGTGTGTGAAAGGATCACATGCAGTTTTAATTATCCTTGCAAAATTCTGAAGATAACTTATTATTGTATTCTTCCCTTATTTTTTCATGGTGAATTAACTGTGATTTGTCACAGACAATAGTGTCTCATGCTGCATGTGTCATTTATCTGCTAGGTGAGGCGTCAGGCCCTGCAAGAAGAAATTGATAGAGAATCTGGCAAAACTAAGGCTTTCAGTTCTTCCAAAGTGGGACAGGTATGTATGAACTTAAATCTTGATCTGATGAAAATACTGTGTCCCAGAGGAAGTTCCTGAAAAAAGCACTGTGCTCTTTTTTTTGGTGTGTGGCTCAGGTACATGGTTTGGCACAAGAATATTCCTTCCGACTTCAAATTTAAGGTTATGCTATAGAACAAGTTGAGGTACAATGCCAAGAGAGTCTGAGAGTTGATCAGTGAACTCCTTGGCTTTGTACAGAGGTCTAATTCCTATCATCAGTCCTCAAAAGCAATGTTTTCTGTGGTTCCTCTGGAGAATGAGCCAGGACAAATTGCTACAGAAGCATTTTTTGCTTACTGTGAAATACAAATAACTCTAGTCACTGAATTACCTGATTTCTTATCTGGAAGACTTTGCAGACATTCAGAAATGGGCACATGTGGAAGGGTAAAGGGAGTGACAACTGATAACACAAGTGTGTGGTATTTACAGTCAGTCCTCTCATGGCTTCTACATCTTTCTCATCTCTCATGATTCTTTATTCTTTGCATTTGCATCCTGCCCAGTTTGCCTCTTTGACAGATTTACAGTTAGGTAGTGGAAAACCTGTTGCAGCAGTGTTTAGCAGGGATAATAGGATTGAGGAGGAGAGAAAGCTTTGCTAGTAATTCAGGATTCTTAGTTGTTTTGCAAGACTGCCAGTGTGCCTAGAAAGCTGGAATATGCCTCAAACAAATGCCAGAAACAACTTCTGTAGACTTAGCAGAGTGGGAGGCAGTCTGTGATAGCTCTGGAACTGCAACTGTCTTAACAGTCTCTGAAGTCATTGAGAAAAATTACATCCTTGGCAGGGGATCTCAGTTCTTTGGTGCTGATCTGTCTCTGTTTAGCAGTATGCAGAAGAATAGAAGCTGTGAAAACTAATTCATCAGCTCCACAAAGAGTGAGCTGGAAATGCTTCAGCCAAAGCTGTGTGTGGTGCCTGCCAGCAACTCACTTAAAAACAAAATCACAGAGTTTGACAAGCCATAATTATTTTTGCATCTGTGCAGATGTCTCCCATTCCAAAGGGAGGGCTTAGATTTATCTGTATGTGACTTACGTTTATCTGTTTGTGTGCATGTGTCTGTGTCTCAGGCTGGGCTTATGCAGCAACTTGCCTTTGCACAACACTGAAGTATTATGGATAGCTTTCTTTTAATAGCAGGAATTCTGGCCTGTGATAGTGAATGATACTCCAGCCTTGCATTTATTTGACTTCAGAAACCTGTTAGAGCTTGTCTGCAATATTGTGTACCGTGCTGTGTGTCATGTTGGCTCTCTACTGGAGAGTGATTGTTTCATGCAAGCCACAACTGTTCAGTTGGGAGGATTTCAGGCTGACATAAACACAGCACTAAATTCACTTTTTTTCATTTGATGTAGCCAGCTCAGTCTATTTAATTAACAATCAGACACTTCTATTGTAAAGAAAAAATCCGGAGTAGCAATCCTGCCAAAAATGACTGAATTGCTATAGCTGAGGAGTCCACTTAAGGCCCTTTGATAATGAAGCCTGTTCTTAGGTCAGCCAGAAGTTTATGAACTTTGTAAATCATATGATGTATCTTGGGTTATCCACAAACAGCTGAAATTTCATTTTACCTGGACCTCCTCAGAAAGGAGCCAGAATCTGTAGATCAGGGGAAAATCCTGAAGGAGTGAACTAGCTCAAATAATAGAGTGAAAATGAACACAGCAAACTGCAGGGGAGGGCAGGATTTAAGAGAACTAGGTTTAGTCCTGTTGAATAAGGCAATGTCCTCAGCTTTTGCACCCTTGAAATACTGGAATGGGTGGGATGGGAATGCAGATGTTACTTAAAGCTTATGAGCCAGACTGAACATTGTCTCCAAAACTAACGTAACACTGCTGAAAACAACAGCTCCTTAACTAGGCAGTGGGGGAATGAAAAGATGTCCATATGAAGTGACAGTGAAAGAGGATTAAGTCTGACAATTGTCTTAGAATAAGAGATGATGTCTGGCTCTTGGAGCTAGTGAAGAGAGAGCAGAAAAGCTGAGATTCCTAAAGGTGGAGTGAAAAGAGATTCTCACAGTGCATTAACCCCTGTCGCCAGGTTAAATGACCTGAAATGCTAATGAAGATGCACTCGTGCAGATTTATCTCATTCTTTTATCACATCCTTTGAGATCACTGCCCATGGAATAACTGCTTCCCAGCTTTGTCACCCTGCCAGGTTTTGGTAGCTGGTTCTGTTCTCATGGTACACAGCCAGAAAATTTCTTACTTCCTCTTGGTATTCCTTATTTTTAGTGTTAACCTTGTTTTGCTTCACAGGATATGAAATTTGGACAGTGGAGTACAGCTGCTTTTAAAAGTTCTGAGGAAGAAATGAAGTTTTTTAGACTGATGGGTGGCCTTAAAAAGGGCTCTATGCCTGTCCAGAATATCTCAGCAACTATGAACAAACCGAACATGGCTCTGAACAGGGAAGGGGAGGAGAAGTTGCAGCAGGTTCTGAAGATGCAGTTTGATAAAGCAATGGACTTGAAGCAACATAGAGGAATTGGTCTTGGATTTCAACCTGCTGCCAACAAAAAAGGATACATAGACAAATATACATCGAGATCTATAAAATTTGAAGATTAAAACTGAAGTAAGAAAAAGAATGAAAATTAAACAGGCAAATTTCCTTTAACTTTCCACATATTTTTACTTGAAATTTTGTTAATGTTAAGAAACTTGATTTATGAGGCACTTGTACTAAAGATTTTCAACTGCATACAGTGGTGGAGTTGGGTCCTAACTTCAGCTAAACAGTTAGTTTTTGAAACCTTTGTCATGTTTGCTACAAGGCAAGAGAGCCTCCTTCACAGACTGCAGATACGTGGACAATGCCTGCAACAAGTTGAAACTTGGTCATTTAAAAAAAATGCTAATTTCATAAACTTATTGTTAGCTACATCTTAGTGAATCAATAGGATTTTAGTGTTCTGTAAAATCTTCACATTTTTATGCTCAGGGAGTGATACAAAGTGATGACATATTACTTTGAAGAAACACTCTGATGTGCCTACAGATTTGATGAGGGCAGACATTTAACTCAAAAAGTAGTTTTTCAAAAACTAACATCTTCATTATGGCATTGAACATCCTCTGTATTTGAACTATACTCTGGCAGTTGGATTTTCAAGCAGCAGCTGTTATCTGTAAATGAAAGTAAAATAATTTTGGATAGCAACACCAAATATATAGATCTAGACTTCCTGAATTATAGAAAGCAAGGTAATTTTAATCATGTGCTTCTTGGGTTCATTATATATCAGTCTGAATGAAATTTCTGACCTTTTGATTTTCAGACCAGCTGCATTTTACCTGGCTTTTTAATGAGTACAAAATGAGACTGCATTTGTGTGTGTTGTATTGAGAATTCCAGGGGCCAGAGCAGTCTGTCAGTGTCTTGTTTGAAGCTGCAAAAGATAAGTGAAAAACTCATGTATTTTATTACTGGCTCTGCCATTTGCTATGGGAGATGGTGCTAATTTTGAAGCAAGACTCTTATGCCCATGCCTGCTGTAGTGTAATTGTGGCTGCCTTGCAGGGGAACCCCAGCCCACCCCAAATTCAATTACTGTCTCTACTTACCCAGCTTGTTGTTTTGCTGCTGAATTACCTGTCCTTTTTGATAAGGTCATGCCAACTGAACTACTAAATTTCTTGCTCTTTTAAGGCAACCTCACTTTCCACAATAGCCTTCTGCAGTGGACTGCTCTACCTGAAAGCATCTGCCTCCAGCAGAAAACACACTTAACAAAACAGCAGTTGGTTCCACTGTATTTTGGGCAACTCCTGAGGGGAAGTGAAAATTATGGAGAGGCTCCAGCTTAAGGGGTTGCCATGAATCCATTTCCTTACCTGGGAAGAGGGAGATGCTGAACCATTTCCTGCAGGGGCTGAACTTGTCTTGGAGAATATCATCTCCTCTAAAGTGTCATTTAAAACCACCACTACCTCACAGTGAAACTGCTGTGCACCAGTGCTCTCAAAGCTCAGCAACAGGTAGGAAACATCAACCAGTGACTGCATTTAGGAGAAGATGGACAGCATGTACAACTTTCTGCTGCTGATCCAGTCTTGGACAGGTAGTGATTGGTCTTGCGCTGCCACTGATGAAGATTCTGATGATGATATTAATCCTAGTCTTCTTCCCTTTGGATAAAGGACCCTTTTTGTCCCCATCTGGACTTGCATTAATGTATAGGACCAGTGTGTTGCTCAGTACAGCTTTTTGGATGGCCTGGCACCTTGCTCTTGATAATACTGTGCCTATGAAAATGTTGTAGTTTGAAAAGCAAGACCCAGCAGTTTGTTAGTGGTTGTGTTAGCTTCTAAGCTTAGATGTTTGGAGTTTCCTTCTGTTAACTAACCAGAGCTTTCTGCCTGTCATTGAGCTATTTTTGCACTAATAAAAACAGTAAAACATCAAAAAACCATTTCTCCTGGCAGTCTTGCATCAATGAAAAAACCAAAATTACACTGTGCTCAAAAGACAACAGGCAAAAATTGGTGCCTGCCTGAGAGAGAGGAATGGTTGGGCCATTCATAAGCATCCTGTGAGAGTTCCCATTTTACAAATCTGGAACAACTCCACATGGGGTTTAGAGCAGTACATTTACCCCCAAGGGCAAGTTGTGCCTTACCACAGCTGCTTAGTGTGACCCACTTGGCAGTTTAGAGAGCTCAGAGTTTGATCTCACTTAGCCAGTTTATGTTTCCAAGGGGAACAGGAAGAGTCACTCATCTGCTTGCTGGGAGTTGTTCTGTGGAGCTGCAGCAAAAAGGAAAGCTAAACTGAAAGAGGACATAACATATGCAGTACTATACTTTCATTGTTTATGTGTTCTTTATACAGAATCATTGAAGGAAAAGTCTGTGTAATTCAAATAGTTTTATACTAAAGGTTGTGTAACAAGGTGGTACCACTTCATAACTACCTTGTTTTCCTACAGTTTTACTCAGCTTACATACACAGTCTCTACCAGGACCAAAGGGTCCTAGTTTGGTTCTTTACAACCTGAACACAAAATGCATATTTTAGCTGTAGCCCACTTCATTACCCACTGAGGAGATTAAAAACATGCCACAGGAATGGTTTGATAATTTGGGTGGTATTTACTATAAGCTTGCTAACTCCTTAAGTCTGTGGTTCTAGTAAAACAGATGACTTGTTTAGCCTCAACAAAATAAAACATTTTAGTACAAAAATGTCTCTTTAATATCCAAATAAAGATTTAGCTCATTAAAATACTTACCATTAAGCAAAAGCAGCAATAGATGCAAGGTCTCAGTGTGGTTCCTTGCCATGAGACAGAAGTGGTGAGAGTGAAATTTTATTAGGTGTAATAGCAGCACATGTAACTAAATTCCACAAGGTGATAAATTTGTATACACAAAGAACCCCCCAGAACACGCAGATGAACTGCAAATTGTTTTATTCAGTGACAATATACTTTGTGAATATAGAGTACTTTGCATACATTTCCATTTTCCTTTGCAGACAGTGCTTAAAGATTCCTTCCATTTTACAAAACACCAGTGAACTAAAATGAAAACAAACATGTCTGTGAAAATGTATGGTAGAAATTAGTACAGTAAGACCTTGGCCATTTTTCTCTTCTCCTGGAAGCAACAGAACAAATGCTGGCAGCATCTCAATGCAGAGAGATGACTTAGTGGGATTATTATACTGAGATGCTGCTTTCTACACAGGAGAAAGACTATTCTGCAAGTGGGATGAAGTTTAGAGGCTGTAAATTCATCTGTGCAGATTATCCTCTTCCTTTGTTGTTAAAATTACAACAGATTAGACTTCAAAAGGCTTTCACAACCACAGAGGTTCAAAATACTGTTTCCAGCACATAAATCAGCGTTTGAAACAACGTTATACTGAGATGCTGCTTTCTACACAGGAGAAAGACTATTCTGCAAGTGGGATGAAGTTTAGAGGCTGTAAATTCATCTGTGCAGATTATCCTCTTCCTTTGTTGTTAAAATTACAACAGATTAGACTTCAAAAGGCTTTCACAACCACAGAGGTTCAAAATACTGTTTCCAGCACATAAATCAGCGTTTGAAACAACGGTAAAAAACCACAGAGGTTCAAAATACTGTTTCCTGCACATAAATCAGCGTTTAAAACAACATTATGGTAAAACTGGGAACAGAAATTCAGGTTCAATTATTGCACTCAGAACAGTTTTACCTTTCTTGTGCCCAAGTAAATCTGTCACACTAAGTAAAAACACACTGTCAAAATCAGATCAGTGATTTTTGGCCTTGGCTACATGCTCTGCTGTACAGATGACTCCTTGGAAAAGGGGAATTCATCAGGTCCTGGACTGCAGAGGAAGCCGAAGGGCCAGGTCTGTGAAGTGACTCATGTCAGGCTGTTTGCTTCGTCTCTTGATGTAATCCAGAGTTTTCACCTGGGTTTGAAAAGAAAGGTGTTTGAGATTTTTAGTGTCTTTGCCTTATCTTACAGTCAGCACTTCTTTGGGAAGGTGTTTTAAACAGACACTCTCATGATCTTCCCTGACTTTCACTGGCTACATGAGCACTTGCATTTCTTATTCCTGAGCTTATTGCCATGTGTATCTTTCTTAAAGGCTCTCAGTGCTACTTTCCAAGCTTAGACCATGCAGTTCCTCCACTTCATAAAAATACTGTATTTTAAAGCTAGTTTTCTGTACTGAAAAAAAGTTATAGCACCCAACATTTCCAGGCTCCTTAATGCATATTATACATTTAGAAGTACTTGAAATAAGAGAAGCTGCTTATTCATTACGAAGAATTTTAAAAAATAAGCTGTTGGTTTTAAAGTGAGAAACTTGTAAAGAGATTAGATTTATTCAGAACAAGAAAATGTTACCTTTTCCCAAATAAAGAGTGGAAAAAGATCTAAAGAACTAAAATTTCTCTATTATCTGTTTTCCTTACCATAGTCTTGGTGTCAGCAAAGCCATGTTTCTGAGCAAGGTTCCAGAGGTTGACTGAGAGCTGGTTTATTTTGTTGTTTCGTAGATCCCCGTGAGCTAGGATAGTGTTAAAGAAATAGAGTGCTAACTGGCTCTGCCGCTTTTGGGTCTGTAATGGGAAAAAAACATGCCCAAATTACCAGAGAGTCATCCTAAAATATCCAGCACAACCTCCCTGGGTTCTCTGAACTCTTAGTGCTGCCAGGGACACTCCTTTTGTAACACAGAGCAGTAGCTGCAGACACAAGAATATGGGCACAGTGTTCATGTTCCTTTCAAAATGCAACAAGTAGTGATTGTCATGAATAAACCTCAGTTGTTGTAAATGATTACACAAGACTCCTACACCTCATACCTCTTTAGCACAGCACAGTATGTAGGTCTGACACACTTTCAACTCAAGACTCCCTACAACTGCAGAGAAATCACCCTCCCACCAACTAATCTTGCACTTAGAGCACCACAGCTATAAATTTTTCAGAAAAATCACTATCATCAATCTAGACCTAGCAACTTCAGGCTTTTTTTCCAGCAGTCTATTCTATTCTTATTTATGTAACCAAATTTTTTTCCCCCCTGCTGTTCTTTCACTAAAACTTTAGTGATACAAACATACAATGGTATGTATACAACTCGATGATCTTTGAGGTCTCTTCCAACCAGGTTGATTCCATGATTTGCAGCTACTACCCCTAAAACTGCTGAGGAGAGACTTAAAGGAGGATTCCTGCCTCCTGGTAATCTGCCATGGAGAAGCTCCAGCCCCTGTGGAGAAGTTCTGGGGCACAGACAATCCTGCACTAAGCTTGCTGATTTGGAGCGAGTGGAAAACAGAAGTAATTAAAATGCTATTGCAGATTCTGCTGATTCCTACAGAATAAGTTTTAACAGGCTAAAAGGATGAATTATTATTGGATGCATCTGGGCTGTAGTATTTGTTTATACTGCCTTACTGCAGCTGTCCTTTGTGCTTTGCTCCAGAAAGCTCACTGATAAAGGCACAGCTTCATCTTACACACAAAGCACAGCACTGGAGGAGTAGTTAAAAGCAAACTGTCAGCTGAGCACCTCAATTAATGAACTTAATGCTGCACTTTACCCCTCTCAGTTCAATTCATGCTAGGGTAGCTCATGTTCAGAGACAAGGTTACAGGCAGAATGAGGCAGTGAATGGGCTAAGGGAAGTGCAGGGACCTCTGACTCTGTGCTCCTGACATGATACCGATGTAGCCATGCAGTCTCTGCCCTTTCCCTAAGGGACTGAAAGTAAATTAATTTCCCTTCTCACTGGCAGCAGAGGAGAGGTCAGATGCTATTAATCAAAGAAATGGCACACACTGAGCTACAGACAAATATGGAAACATAGAAAGCCATGCTGTTAAAGAACTGGCCAAGCATGCCCCAAAATGTATGTGGCACAGTAGATTTGTGCATGCAGAAAATAAACCACACACACGTGCTCATGTCATGCCCAGACCTGCTCAAGACCCCACAAGAAGTTCCCTAAGCACTTAATTAATTCCATGAAACTACCACGAAGACAGCTCTTCCTCCAACAGTTACCTACATTTGCAATTTCCATCCCAGTAGCTCTAAATCCTGTTCACAGGCTACAACTACCACCAGCATTTGGAAGCACTGAACTGTACTCCCCACCAGACAGAGAAATAAAAATTGATCAGTCTAGTCCAGTAGTAGTAACACAAAGAGCAGAAATACAACTCAAAAAGACAATAAAAGGGAAAGTATATTTAATATTACTGTCCTATTTCTCCTGTAGGACTAACACTCTTCAGGGAAAAAACAGATCTAGGGTACAGCCAGCCACATTATTCACAAGGTATCCTGCCACATCACCATGTCTCCTGGATTAGAGGTTCCTGGGAATTGCTTGGTGGTTTCCTCATAAGAAGTGGGACAGTTCAATTATTGGGCAGAACACAAAAGCAGCAGTTCTCCAGTTTGAATATCAACTAGTGAGGGTTTCCAGGCAGCATCAGTGCAAATACAAAATCCATTCTATCAAATAAGGATTCTATCAAATAAAGTATTTAAATTTCTACAAAACCTGGAGCATGAGACCAGACTCCTCCACCCAAAGACAGAGAGGACTCACTGCTACATGCTCTTCTGACCAGGAATAGTCTGAACATTACAGAACTGTCCAGAACTGAAAATTTCCATTCCAACACTGTCACATAAATGAAGCATTCTCTAATCCTGTGAGAAGACCAAGCTGTGTTAACAATAAGATGCATTGTTCTCTTCCAAATTGCTATTTTGGTGAAAGGATTTTATTGTGAGAAAAATTTATTTTCCTTGATAGCTTTTAAAGGAAATGAACCAATAAAAACACAAAATCATCAGAGGCTTGTACATTTCAATGAGCAGCCAAGAACATGAATAATAAAAGGTCACCAACACTGAAGCAATCCAAATACCACAGTGATTTTATGACTGGTTCTACTTTAGCACAGTTAGAGACCTCTGACAATATTCTCCTCACCTCTATCTCCTCAGCAACAACAGCTTCCTCAAACTGCTATTCACTCTTACAAAACATTTTTATCTAAATCTCTCAAGGACTTTAACTCAACAAGCCAAAACAGATGCTCCCCCTTTGTAAATAAGGATGGTCAGAGGAGCAAATCCAAGGCTGCAGAGGCAAAGACAGTCCAAGGACCTGTATCTGTGCTGCTCAGCTTTAAATCCAGTTTTCTCTGCAACAACAGCTTTAGTGAAACAACACAGGATCTCATTACTCAAGTATTAAGCTTGAAAGCAGAAAACAAAAAAAAAGACCTTTCAGACAACATGGATTTCAAGCACTACAAACATTCTCACCCACATACTCCATACAGGAGTCAGATGCAAAATAATCCTTAATACACAACCCACAGTCCTGAAAACTCTGTTAAAAATCTCCTTTCAAGACCTGCTTGGACATTCTTAGCTGTGCTAGAATGGTTGTTTTCTGCTGTTCCTGTTCTGAAAAAGAACTGCTGTTCACTGTGATGATGTCTGCAATGATGTAGAGGCATTTGAGCAAAGGATTTATTCATCTTACACCTCTGCAATACTCAAGGAAGGACAAACAGGATAGCAAAAGCAGAGAAAAGGCTAAACTTAGCACAGTCTCCTCCCAATATGTATCACTTAACACATTTTGTATTGGCAAACACTATGGGCTACTGTGCAAACAAGCTATCTAAAAAATTCCATCAAATCACTCATCCCTCTCGTCCCAGGGAGGGAGCCTGCTCTCCCATTCCAGGCTACAAGCCACAAGATTTCTATCAATAGGTGATTAGGAAGCTGTGGAGGGGTTCAATCTCAGAAACAGGTACATTATCAGAACAGCAAGTTCTCACTGTTCAGTAATACTGAAAACATTAGTCACCTGCCTTTCACATACAATCCATTAAGCTATATTTGATCTCTCAGAGCCTCTGAACTCCAACAAGAAATCCAATAAGCTGCCTAAAGTTTTCTTTATTTTATATTGAACAAATATATCCCTCTACTAAAACCAGGGTAAAGACAAAACACCTTTTTCCTCCTCCTGTACTCTTCTCCTGACTTCCTCCTAGTGTCTGGGACCTGAAACTTTTACTGGTGGCTTTCATTGTTATTTTACCCAGTAACAGACTAACTGTGATTTCTCACCTTGCTCATTACAGAATTGGACATTTCAGGCTACTGTTAACTCAGCTGGGAAGAAAATACAGTTTATTCCCTGCCCTATCAGGAGGGTTGGAGCTAGATGATCTTTAAAGTCCCTTCCAACCCAAACCATTCTACGAGTCTATGATTTACAGACAAAGTTGAGAGCCAGGAGGAAACAACAGGAAGGATGGACATGGAGTAGATTTTAGACATAACCATACTGCAATCAAAGGAGTGACTGTGCCACTATCTCCCATTCCATCTTAGGCCAATAACTGCAATACCATCATCATGGAGCTTATTATAGCCACAAAGACTCACAAGAAAAAATTTATCCCACACTGAGCATCTTGTTTCCATAACCAAACTACACCAGGACTCAAGCTGGTTAATGTAAAGCTACCTCTAACCTCACTGTGCTGCCCTGCAGTCATCATTCTGAACTGCAGCAGAATCACATCCATGGTACACCTCCACAATCAATACTACAGTGCAGTTTCTGCTGCTGCCAGTTCTGTCAGCCTATCCATGCACAGCTGAGCAGGTAACTTTAGCTGCATCCTAAAAATGTATTATAATTGTGACATGATCTCTTTCACACCATTAGGTGTCTCCACCACAAACCTGCCTACGTGACTGACTTTTTAACAACTACCCAATTTCCTCTTGTTATAAGGTTCCTGGAGCTTTGGAGAAGGCCAACACCTGGTCAAAGGTGGTCTGTTCCCTCAACTCCAAATTACTTTTGGTGTTGTATTGAATCAAGCTGAGTAAGAACATACCTCTTCCTTTCCAAGGGTTTTCAGATGATCCACGATCTGTGCTGTCACTGTTTCACCCAGTTTATTAATTTCAGCCAGGAACTTGGAGTCTCCACCATACAGGGTGTCATTGGAATCCACTGCAGAGATAATTCAAGCTTAGGTCTGGCTAAAGAGGTATGCATGTGCTTGCTACTGAAAACACAGCTATTGATAGAAGACCACATTTGGAAGTTATAAAATTTCATGAAACACGAACAGAACGATGTTAAGTACCTACCAGTTGGTTGCCTACTCTGTCCTTTTGATTTTAGAAATAAAAAACTGAAAAGAATCTTCTAGTTTAGAGCCAGTCCTGTATCCCTGCTGCAGCCAGGCTCAAAAATATCTGCTAGACTTAATGCAAAGCAACATATAGTGTCAAATATCACTCCTTCCACAAGAGACAAGTTACCTGCTCCCCTCACTTTAGAAGAGTATGGCCATTGTCTTCAATGGCAGCAGGACTGGGCCAAACAGTGTGTGTTTTACTTAGTGACAACAAGAAGATTTTCCAAAGAAACTGCATTTTAATTTTTTCCTTCTAACTAAAACTGTGATTACCTCAAAGTCATGGACAGAAATTCAGAAAGTGTACTTTCAGTTTCAAAGAACATGAAGGATTATTTGGAGGGGGAGAGCTATGGAAGTTTTTAGTCCTTATGTAACTGTGATTTTAAACATGTCTTTTGGCCTAATTTATGTTTTACTAAGAAATAGGTGACAAGAAATTCATAGGTTTAAGGGTATTTTACATAAATCAGAAAGCATAGAAGATAAAAGATGATCCCCTGTTCTCAAGTAGACTTCACTTTGAGAAGCTAAGGTACCTAGACCAAAAAAACCATCACCCTACTACAGGAGAAAAATATTTCAATGCTTATCTCCATTAAAATCTAATTAATTTAGATTTCTCATCTTGGGGTTATGCAGCTATTTTGGCCATATAAAAAATAGAGGGGAAAAAAAAGCAGCTAAACCCCATTTTCTTACAGAATTTGAACAGCAGATTTACTACAGAGTAGTAGTTCAACTGACAGCTATTTTCTGTGCTGCTAACTACAAGAGATATTTTGTCATGGCTGGTAACTCTGACAGACTATTCACCAGAAAAACTGAAGAATATATTCCAGCCTGCCTCTCTCTGAAAGCCCTGTGCAACTGAAAGAAAAACTAGCTTGGCCTCTCCTACTCACTGATCTTCCACTGTGTCTTAAAAGACTCAATTATTACTCTACCTTAGCTTAGTAACCTATAATCAGAAAGCAAACACTCAAATTTCAGAGCACATCAAAATATTATTACAGAAAGATGACACCTATTTTATAAAGTGTAAAAGCTTTAGAATTCTCTATCTATCCTGAAAATCTTTGAAGTTACCACCACAATTTCCAAAGCTGAGTGTCTGCCTTCAAAGCAGCAACTACCTCATTTAACTAATCAAGACTAGGCTTTACATTCTGAAAATTGGAGTTGTTAGGAAGTGTGAATGAAACAGCAACAAGAAGTATAAATCAAGCTGATACTTTAGACTAAAAAGAAAACCTCCAGATGCACCAAGTTCTAATACTGACTTGAAAAGTTCACAGTTAAAAGCATTTGCATCAACACCCTCAGGAGCAAACTAAACCTCACTCTGCACAGATTTACTCTAAGGAACACACTGGGCATCAGTTCAGGAGCAAGCTTCTGGGATTATTTTAAGTTACAATACCTGGAACTGGATAGAAAAAGAATCCGTTCTGTAAGACTGACCAGCACTGATCTTCCCTAACTAGGTACAGTGATAACACTACTACAAATTGCATGATGGAACACAAGGATCCAGAGCCCCCTGAGGTACTACCTTTATCTACATGGTAGATAAATGTTTCTTGAGTCATTGCAGACAGCAGATGCAAAACATTAGTATAAATCCTGACTTTGTCATCGCTGTTATCCTCCCAAGTGTAATCCTGGATCACATTGAGTAATCCTCGTACAAGAAACAACACTCCTTGCTCTGGATGGTCCTACAGGAGTGAAAAAGAAAGGTCAAAACCAACACCACAACAACCCCAAAACCAAACAGGATTATTTGCAGTCATTCAGTGGTTTAGAATCACAATATGAGCTCTATAAAAGCAAAACTACAATATAATTAAAGCTGACACCTACTTCTCTGAATTCCTGCCAATCCTTTTAAAAATTTGTTCCAGTTTCCATCTAAAATGCCCATTGGACCCATATTCACAACTTGATCTAAGCAGCCTTCACAGACAAACCTTGAAACACTTTGTTTTCTAGTCATGGGAGAGTAGCACAAAATTAATTGTCAGCCCCTTAATAGCTAAGCCTCTACAATTAAATACTGGGTAGATTCTTTTGAGAAAAATCCTGTCAATAAGCTGTAGTGTATTACTCATACAATCATGAGTTTCAGAAGAACACCTACACTGGGAAGTCAGAGCTACAGACAATCAACAATCCTTTAACATGAAAGGACTATAAAGACATCTGCTTTAGCTAAGCCAGGAGTTTTTGCAAGCAGCTTTAATACAGCACCAAGCTTATTTACAGCTGGCAGTTGGTGCAGTGATACCAACATAGACAGGACAAATCACAGTCCACTGGGGACATTTCCCATGGTCTTCTGTAAAGTAAATAGGAGACAAAAAAATTACATAAACTAATTTCTGAATCCTGGAATCTCATTGCAAGTTATTCTTCATTACTGAATCTGAGAGGTTGTGTCTCCCTCCTTTAGTCATGTGTTAAAGATCTCAGTCATTCCATAGCCTCCCTTCCAAGTCTTCCTTCTGCAGGCAGTGGACAACAATGGCATAGCACAGTGGCAATCATCCTTTCCCTTCTAACATCACACCACTTCCATGTTTCTGAACATGTATGGCTTTGGAGACTCCTCCCACTGGAACAAGGAGAATCCACTGCTCTGATGAGGAGGACTTGGGCAGCACCAAACACGTGCTCAAAGCAAAAAGGAAGGAGAAAACCATAAGGAATGTTTCAGTGAGAAGGAACAACCTACTTTCTCCAAGAACAAATGAACATACCTCAAACTGGGTTTTTTTCTGGTCTTCCAGATGAGGAAAAATTATAAATTAATCTTTCAGCTATAGCTGAAAATATTGTAAGGAAAATAAGCTCTCTCTCTCTAAACCTGACAATTAGTTAAAAATTGGAAAGGTGTAGAATGGTAGTATTCTGTGAAATATTAATCCAAAGAGGAAAGTTATACCAAAACACATCTACTAATTCTTCTTTTCACTCAAAAGATTAGACAACCTATAACAAAGTAACTGAAACTAATAGAAACTAGTTCTGTATTTTTCCCCTCCTCTTGCATTAGATTTTTTGAGTGCTTATCTAATAAAACAGTAAATTATGTTTACACAATTAAACAGTGAGATTTCACTCTACCCCACACCCAGTCAAGTGTGAGGTGCTACTGAGAGCAGTAATGCTGCACCTGCACCTCCACACAACTGTTCTCCTTCCACATTTTGCATTGGGGTGAGTGATTTTGCAGCCAGTGAGCCAATCAGTTCAGCTTGCTCATGGCAAACTAACCACTGTATCTCCCATTCCTAAATTTCAGTTAAATTTTAGTTAACTCTAAATTTCAAACAGGAAATGCAAAATATTCTAGCAGCCTACGTGCTGCTCATGCACACACAACTTACCGGAACAACTAATAATGTGGAAAAAAAATTACAAAGGAATTCCAGGAGGAAGGCATCAGAAGGTCGCATCTTTCCATCCACACTGATCATTTTTGGCACTTCAGGAACAAGGCTGACTGCAGCTTTGAAAAAAGCATCAGCTACAAAATAAAAACAGAGTTGCTGTGTTATGACTCCAACTGCAATGGCAGGTCACATATATATATAGTAAAAAAAATAATAAATTAGGACATGATTCAAAATTGACTTGGCTAAAGAAATGCTTATGCCAGGAGAATGGAGAATCCAAAGAGGAAGAAAAGGTTCATGTTATCCTGTTCACCAATTCATTCATGAAAGGCTGTTAAAGTTATAACAATGTACCGAGAACTTAATTTCTCAAATTATTTATCATCATTAAAAGTAAAATATTAACATAGTACTGGAACCTGAGGTATTGCTGGTTACCTAGACAAAAGGGTTCTTTCCAAAAATCACAATCCAGGAATTACAGAAACCATTCACCATTATGGCCTTGGCAAAACAGTTACTAGGAGGTTTTTCATAACTCTTTATTACATCTCTAATCTTACCAAAATATCAATTACAAACACTAGAACATCTATTCCTCAGTTTATTAACATTCACAAATTAAAAGCAACAATATTTTCCCTCTTACACTTCAAGATCTGATATACATGCTAAGAGTTCCCAAAAAATTTCTGACAGCAGCATTGTTTTGCACTTTCTTGGCTACATTTCAGAATATCCAAGTATCCACATCCCCCTCAGGCTGTTTAGCCATGTACTTCAAAGGATCCTTCAGAAGTAATACCTTATCTTTATTTCACAGGAACAGAGACCAAGGACATGTAATCAGATTTTAGCAAAGAGAATTCCTGGTGAAAGCCAAGAGGTGTTACATGGCTGGGATGGAGATACCATGGACAGACATGCACAGGCATTTCCAGGAGCACAGCTTGCTCTGGAAAAATTCATTTGAGACTCCAAGCAAATTTGCTAAATATAGTACCAACTGATATCTAATTTAAGCTTATGAGGAATACCAGGGAAACATGTGCTTTGGAAAAAACTGGAGTTCTTCTGACTCTTCTTTCTTTTCAGCACACGAGTGCCCAAGCCCTTCTGAACTTTACACTGAGTAGAACACGGATTCTCAGTCAAACACTGTACTTTGAAGTGAAAGAATGTTTTTTATGTATTTCAAACAACATGTAAGTTTAGACAGCCAACTCAAAGGAAGGTAAGTAATCTTTCTCTGAGCGTGATTAGAGGGAGGAAAGCAGCAGATGTTCATTCTAGCACAAGTCGATGAGTCGCTGTCACTTCCACAGTTGTCTCCACAGGAAAAAAAAAAAGTGCATGTCCCACATCTCCATATAATAAAAACATGTGAGCAGACAAATGAAAAAATGTGCCTCAGAGAATAGTTTGCATACCAAAGTACCTATGCCTGTGCAGAGACTACTCCTCCTGCCTTCTGAAGCTGTTTCAAACAGGACGAGACTGGGAAAGAGCTAAAAGTACCTGGTCCTCATTTACTGCCTGCTCTGCCAGCAATCACAGTCCTGCACATTCTCCTCTAAACTTCTGCCACGGGCACAAACCTCTTATCTTCACTTTGAGAAACTGCAATTTGATTCAATTTACTCTCCTGGCCCTCCTGCCGTGGCTGTGAATGAGACCTGCCTCCTCGTCTGGCTGAGCAGCTGCAGGGACTGAGCTCCCTCATTACACCTGCTGGGAAGAGCAGCATTCCTGGAGCTCTGCAGGTCACTGCTGCTGGAATGAGGAGAGCAATGCTGCTGGAATTGTTCCTCCTGCTTCCCCCCACAATGCATCAAGGCAAGGCAAGCCAAAAAAGAATAGAGCACAAAACACTTGTATTTTACTTTGGTACATCCAGAAGTACTGACCAAGAAGAGTTATGTTCATTTTGCTGTGAGTTCTGTCAGTCTGTGCTAAGCACAAAACAGTTTAACACTGGAACACTAAAGATTCAAGATACATAGTAAGATGCAAAACAAATGCACATTAATGGCCAGGTTTGTATTACAGACTGCAGAAAACCACCTGTCCTCCACACATTACCATCCTATTCACACGCTGAGAGGTGTCAGAGTGTGCACCTGGGTTTGGAGAAAAAGTTTGCTAAATGAGTTGTCACAGACATGCTATTTTCTTAAGAAGTATGAACTGAGCATCACTGCTTAATTCTGAATTACATTAATTATGAGGTTATGCAATGATGCTTTCTCGGTATCTGTAAAATTCAATTTTTAAAGCTATTACTATAGGGATGTTTTAAAACAAAACCATACACTGCTTTTCCTGGCTTCCAAAAGGGATAAAGAACCACTTCAAAAGCACTGAAAACCACAACTATGTTATGTTCTTGATTAAATACATATAT